>NW_016908882.1:77490-106091 GCF_001483705.2 Eufriesea mexicana | reverse complement strand
TATAAAATTATATTATATATACTTAATAACTTTAAGATTTACGTCGATTAAATATATTTTGCACCATTTTCACGAATTTTATAACTCTCCGTTGACGAAAAACCAAAATCACTATTCATTACCGTTAAAAGAAATATTAGCAGATTGCAGAGCAACGAGAAACAATAAAATAAAACGAATGCACCATCAGAAACACAGGTACCATTTAAAAGATGAAGAAATTTCAAACGTATATCCAGCAGTGCAATTGAAAGCGGACAAAATTCCCCAAAAATTCCCCAGGAAAGGAAGCGCCAGATAGCAATCTCCCTAACACCTCGTACGCCTAATACCACACTCCATTTCCCATTACATTTACCTATCACAACATCCACAACTCGAGCAACACACTCGCCCCTGTGCCTTCGACCTCGAGAAACATCAATCCCCCATCGCGCAGCCAACAACCCTCCCCCACCCTGCACCGGCAAAGACAACGACAATTTCTCGTCTCTGTCCCACGATATATCTTTCCCATTTCTTTTTCCATCAAGATTCACGCTACGTTCCAGGAATTCGGCATTATATTCTCTTGGCTCCCGCAGGAACGTCTCCACGCGTCTTCTCCTGTTATTTCAGGTTGATTCGAGAGTTCTATTTGCAGATGACCGGCGAGAGAACGTAGCGGTGGCATTTCGTAAATCTCGCTGGTTTAACCGTATTGGGCGACTTCTCGAGGGCCGCGGTGACGGCGGCAGTAGTAGTGGCGCGGAGGAGGCGGTGGTGGCTGCGTCTTCTTACGTTGACGCGATAAAGCGCGCTTCGAAGGAGAGCCGGGGGATCTGGTGGGGCCCGGCATTGACGTCATTCGATGACGTCAAGCAGGACCGTGCCGAAAGCGCCCAGGAACCACGTCCAGCGCCACGCGTCGCAACGCCCGAATATCCTGGCTACGTGACCTAGTGCAGGTCTTTCTCTTTCGTTTTCTCTCCCTGTCTCCCTCTCTCTCTCCCTCTTTCTGGTTCGCGGAGCGTTTTAATACGCTTTCCATGACAACTTTTCCAACGAATTCGGTGTATCCCGGGGAAACCATGAGCGCGAGAGTGTGCGAGCAGCTTCGACGACGTGCTTGCACGTCTTGAGAGTGTCTAGACATGGATTGGAAAATTGAGTTAACGAGCGACTGATTGTGGTTCGTCGATTGCGAATGTTGTTTGGTTTTCAATGCTACTCACTCCGGCGTGGGCGAATGCGGGGTTAGATAGGCAGAATCGTGTATTAGATGATCGATCCTCGAGACCTTTGCGATTTTAGTGGATTCGCTGGGTATACGGATCGAGGTCTGGTGAATTTATTCTTTAAAAGTGTATTACAGGGCTGGCTTCGTAGAATAATTTTTTTTTTTTTTTTTTAATTTTTATTATTTCTGTAATAATTTCTTTTTATTGCGAATTCGGGATTTAACAGGTTTTTAATCGCGGTAACGAAAGTTGCAATTTTTTTTATACAATATCCAAATTTTGAGGAAATAATTTTCTTTACAATTAATTTATAATTTACCATGTTTTTATATGTAAAGAGATGTGATATTTTAACAGAATACTTTTCTCTTTAGTCGGTTTATAATTTGTCTTTTTACAATTACAAAAAGGAAAGATATGATATTCTGTATATATAGTATACAAATTTTAGTAGAATAATTTGCTTTACAGTCAATTTACACTCTACTGTTATTTATGAAAAAGAACATATAATACAAAAATTTTCTTTGTAACGAATTTATAATTCATTTTTTTCTTTTTTATTTTTATTTAACGTTTAACTGTGAAAGAATACAATATTGCTTATGCAACAAAGAATTTTATACAGAAAAAAATACGGTATTTTAACAGAATATTTTTTTTTTAGTCAGTTTATAATTTGTCTTTTTTAATTGCGAAAAGAAAAGATATGGTATTTTATATATACAGTATACAAATTTTAGTAAAATAATTTTCTGTTATTTATGAAAAAGAATATATAATATAAAAATTTTCTTTGTAACGAATTTATAATTCATTTTTTTCTTTTTTATTTTTATTTAACTTTTAACTGTGAAAGAATACAATATTGTTTGGTCAGTATTAAAAAGATACGATATTTTAACAGAAAATTTCTTTTTTAGTCAGTTTATAATTTGTCTTTTTGTAATTATGAAAAAGAAAGATATGAAATTCCATATATACAGTATACAAATTTTAGTAAAATAATTTTCTTTACAGTCAATTTATAATTTACCGTTATTTACAAAAAGGTATATATAATATAACAATTTTCTTTATAACAAATTTATAATTCATTTTTCTTTTCTATTAAAAACATAATATTGCATATGTACACTGTATAAATTTTAGTAGAATAATTTCCTTTACAATCAATTTATAATTTACTGTTATTTATGCAAAAGAATATATACTATAAAAATTTTCTTTATAACGAATTTATAATTCATCTTTTCTTTTTTTAATTTTTATTTAACTTTTAACTGTGAAAGAATACACTATTGCTTGGCCAGCAAAGAGTATACCGACAAGATTGATCTGTAAATAATTGTTACTCAGAAGTTGTTGTAATTTTGCCCAGTGCAGTATGCATTTACGTAAGCATACTGCGTACGTGGATAATATTTAAACAGATGGGATAAAAGGCGATTTACTGCCGATGAATTGTTTCTGTGTTCTCTACAAGGTCCCACGTGATCTTCGTGTCTCTGCTTTGGATAAATCTAAATCGAGCAATCTGAAACAATTTCCCAAATTTCTAACACCTCAGAATTTACATAGAATTTGCATAGAATTTGTTTAAAAGCGTTCTAAATCGTATCCAAATCGAAAGATCTTTGAGAACATTCCAAAACTTCTGAATTTCGGACTTCAAACTCGAGACGTCACCGGCTGCCTTGAGTTTCATTATGCAACTTGGGTACAATTGTCAACTTATACATATACATACGTGTGTACCGTACAGAGATAATATACAGACCGTGATAGATCAAACAACGGCTCGTTATCGATAAAATCTCGCTCCATCTTCGTTTCAATTCCAAAGCAAAAGCAAGACACTGGGTCCACTAAGGTTCACAAATTTCTACACTTCCCAGACTTTTCTGCAGAAGCGGGAAAATTGAAAAATTGGATTCTAAAAATAATCCCGCGCTTCTAACTTTACAGTCTGCAACAGTACTTCAAATTGATATACCTTAGCATTCTCTGACGTGTTTATAGCGTGGGTATTTAATTTCTAAAATATCGCGTCGTTTATCATTCCTCTGTGAAGTAACTCGAAGAACGTTTACGAACACAATGGCTGCCGATAAAGTGCACCGGTACATTTTACTCGTGTTTCAGCTCGATAAAACTATCGAAATCTACGTTAGATTTACCGAAATCATTTTTCCTGCTCTTCGTCATATCCGATATATAGAAAATATGATTTTCGTTGAAAAACCAGCAACTCTAACGATTCGAAGGCACGATAATTCCTCGATCAATACGACCGGAAAACGAAGTCGAAAAGGGAAGCTTGATAGTCATCGAGAGTCATCGATATTAATGAAAAATGATGAAAAACGTTTTCCACGTTTTTAAAACGATTTCTTCCTACACCTAGAACATAAATAGTCGTGTCAGTGAACAAATTTCTTCTTTAAAGTAAATAAATGAATTATCTATTTTTTAATCCCAATTGACAGATATAAAATATTAAAATTTTATTGTAATTTCATCACCGTTGAAAATTCGTTGGTTAATCCTTATTCCCATTTTTGTTTCCAGATTATAGAAATTTTCTACTTTCTGAAATTTTCTAATTTTTTCTCAAATTTTTATTTCTGTCGCGTAGGAGCTCTGAAGGTTTATGGACTCGTTATCGTTCTAGACGTGGTATTGAAACACCTTAATTATACTTGGTTTGCTGGAATAAACATTGGATTTTACAACGAGCATCTGCATCAGGTCACAAGGCCAGAAGACGTAACGTTAGGGGGAAGCGAATTTACCTGAATTCGTACTGCGAAAGATTGGGATCTGAATCCTGTTCATTATCGTCCACGGGATATTTAAGAAGGGAAGGCTCGTCGTAAACCTCGAGACATTGAATACAGTTTTGGCGAAGGCAGCAGCGTTAATGGCTATAAAAGTCATACGTGCAGCGATAGATGAATGGCCAGATCGTTTAACCTCCTCAGGGACGAATTCATTAAGACTGGAAAAAGAGAATAATTTTTTATATTTCTCAGAAAAATAATATATCTGCACTTTTGGGACCATTAGCTGTTAAGGTTAATTACTCGTGAAAGGATTTCATATACGATGGTGTCTCCTATATCTGATGACGTTTGCTATTCATGGAAGAATGATTAAAGGAACATTCAAGGATGTTTATTCGCAATAATAAATAACTTGAATCATGCTTGAGCTACGATGTTAATTAACCACCAGAGAACTTTGTATATCTAGAAACATTTATTTACAATGATATTAATTGTATCTTTTGGAATCACGTTTGAATTAAAATATTAGCTATTTATGAAATAATTTGGTATACTGAAGGATATATATTTGAGAAATCATATTTAAATTAAAGTAAGAAACAATATTAAATTACGACTACGCTATATACTATATACACTAGCGATAATTTTTGTTACATTACATTATACAGGGTGTTACAAAAAAATGTATATACACTTTACATAATTATAAAAACAGTATATATTTAGATGGATTAAAGATTACAGAAAAAATAAATTAGAAATAATAAGGTATTAACGTGTGTATACGTTTTTTTGAGACACCCTATATATATGTTCAGATTAATTAGGAAAAAGGTAGAGTTAAATCTAAACGAAGTTATCCTAATTTATTAAACGATATATGAATAACGTATATTGACAATAATTATATGATACAGAGTGTCCCAAAAAAATGTATACATACTCTGCGTGATTATAAAAACAGTATATATTTAGATGGATTACAGATTACAGAAGAAATAAATTAGAAAGAATAAGGTATTAAAGTGTGTATACGTTTTTTTGGGGACACCCTGTATATATGTCCAGATTAATTAGAAAAAAGGTAGAGTTAAATCTAAATGAAGTTAGCCTAATTTATTAAACGATATACGAACAACGTATATTGACAATAATTATATGATATATATAATATATATACAGGGTGTCCCAAAAAAATGTATACACACATTGCGTGATTATAAAAACAGTATATATTTAGGTGGATTACAGATTGTGGTGGTAGCACTTTAAAATCTATTTACGTTTTTCAAAGTCTAGTCTAAAATCAGCCATTATTTCAAATGTATATTATACATCATTATACATTATTATTATTATTATATTAATTATATTATATATAAATTTATTTATTTATAATAACAATACATTACAAGTTATATATAATTACATTACATTACATTACATATAGCAACAATACATTAGGGATCATTTTTCTCATTATCTAGAATAATTTTTATCGTGCCTTTTGGAATCATACTTAAACTAAAAAAGAAGAACAAAGCATGAAACTATCTGTCAATATTCCTCAAGAGGCCAGAAAAATATGTATCAGCAAAGGATGATCGCTTCGATTAACTTAAACAGTTATTCTATATACCATAGGAATGTACCATACGCGTATGGGATATCTGTTTCGATTTATCCGTTACATAAAGTCGCTTTTATTATGAACAGAATTTATTACTGAGTATACAAATCTGTCTAATATAAAAGTCGCATAAAAAATATCGAGGCATCCCGAAGATATTTCGTTCGCATCGCAGCCGTGGAAGAAAAAGGATTTATTTCTGTGCCCTGACCGAAACAATCGCGGACCATGACGAAGAACTTGCATAGATATGGCGAATCGATTCGTCAGCGCCAATGCGTGGCCGCTTGCGAAACTTGCAACTGTTTCGCGTTTATTATGACATAAATGAATAAAGTAGCAAGATTATTTGCACAGAAATGGAAAGCGCGATTGTGACAGGCCAGCAAAGGTAAAAAGTTGTAAAACAGATGGAAAGTCGTGCGGTTAAGGCTAAAAGGAAAGCGAAACGTCTCGTTACGAAATGTTTGTTTACTGCAAACGTAACTTGGGCAAGTGGATAAAGTGTATAGATGAACTATCGCTGCGATGAGTAAAAATGATAAACAGTGATTTATGTCTCGATATATTATTTTGTACCGTCGAAGATAGTTAAAAGTTAATTTCCAAACTAATCCATCGAGGTTAACGAAGTTTCGGCGCATATAGGTTATGTGTGCTCTACAGGTAGATATTTAAATTCTGAATCTTATAGCAATTTGAATTATTCCCGCTTTAAAATCAAATATTTAATTCCTTCCCACGATAGCTTACTTTCACGAAAAATTACACGCGTTGAATAAATTATTGTTGATCCGATTGAACGAACGAATTTACTATTAGTCATTAGAGCTGAAATACGTCGCTGCCGAAATGTTATCGTTAATTCCTTTAATTTGCATATCTCCGAATGTGGATATGAACGTATATTAATGTTAAATAATACTCGTATTTAGTCAACAAATTTAACAAATTTTTAAAGTCTATCATATAGATTAATATTCGGAATTTTGCCGCTATTTAGCTTATCAGGAATAACATACGCAAACAAATCGCGGAAACATAACCTATATGTACGTATGTATGAAATACACGTCACGCGCGACTAAATGTTTAGTCTCAGGAAATGTTTTCCATTCCACTATCGCGAATTCGCGTACGAGCAAAATCGCGTTCGTTGCCCACGAATAAATCATGTCGTCGTTTAATCTCCATATGCAACGATGACAATGCCATTATTGGTTGGCCGTATTAAAACAAATTGACATTTCGATCGCGATTTTCCAACCCGGTCTACGTATACCTCGCAAGCACTTTCACCGAGTAGCTTGACATTCGACATTTGTTGTCGAGCACAATTCGTCCCGCCATTTTTATATTTACGCTGGGGTAGAGACAGGCGGGTAATTCGAACGTCAAAGTTAAAAATTTTATATCAACGATAAATTAGGAGAAAATTTCGTGGATTTACGAAGTAATGATGATAAAAAGGAAATATAATTTTGTTGTGACCTACAGTAGAGGTAGAAACAAGCGGGAAATTCAAACGTCGAATCTTAAAATTTTCTACCAATGATAAATTAGGAACAAATTTTTGTGGATCTACAAAGGTGACGAAAAGGAAATAATTTCAAAACATTTGTTTAATTTTGTTGTGATCTATAACAGGGGTAGAGACAAGCAGGTAATTCGAACGTCAAATCCAAAAATTTTATATCAACGATAAATTAGAAGAAAATTTCGTAGATCAATGAAAGAAATAATGATGATAAAAAGAAAATAATTTCGAAATATTTGTCAAATTTTGTTATGGCCTACAGCAGGGGTAGAGACAAGCGGGTAATTCGAACGTCAAATTCAAAAATTTTATACCAACAATAAATCGAAAGAAAATTTCTTGGATCAATGAAAGTAATAATAAGGTTAAGAAAGAAATATAATTTTGTTATAATCTTCAATAAGGGTAGAGACAAGCGGGTAATTCGAACGTCGAATCCAAAAATTTTATACCAACGATAAATCAGAAGAAAATTTCGTGGATCAGTGAAGAAAGTAACGATAATAAAAAGGAAATATAATTTTGTTGTGGTCTACAATAAAGGTAGAAACAAGCGGGTAATTCAAATATCGAATCAAAAAATGTTATACCAACGATAAATTAGAAGAAAATTTCATGAATCACTGAAGAAAGTAACGATGATAAAAAGGAAATAATTTCGTGATATTTGTCCAATTTTATTGTAACCTATATAACAACGCTCTCAATTTTGACGTCTTTGATGTATACTTACATAGGCATGCACCTTAGTATCTAGATATTGTCGGACGAAACAAACGGATCAGGTGGAAGTAGAGAGAGGGACGCAAAACTATAGGATTACTTATTTTAAGAAATCATTTATGAGCCCCACGAAACACGCGTATGATCCGCTATTTTAAACTCGCGACGCGCAAAACTTCGGAGGCACGCAGACTGGACCCAGGTCCGGGTCGTCCTCGCGCTTCACGCGTTGTACGCCAATTCCGCCATATTGCGTGATTCCTCTCTTACTACACTGTGCATGTGTCTGATCGTAGACACTTGATATAGTTGTTTTTTTTATTTGAAATTAATTTTAACATGCAGTAAATAGGTATACAGTACATTTTCCTGAAATATATATTATATATTATTTTCGGAAGATTTAAACAGCTTTTAACCCTTTGCACTCGACGATGTTTTGGCTAGAGAAGAGTAGAAATTCGAAGATTCTTTACTAAAAAACTGACGATACTTTTTTGAGCAGTAAATGAAAAATTGTATAATAATAGAATTGTAGAATTATTTGACTTCGATACTTCGCATACTGTTACATTACCTTAGATCTTCCAAATTTTATGAAATGGTGATTGAAGCTCACCTCTCGAGTGCAAAGGGTTAATATATTTTCTAACAAATAGAATTCGTTATTTCGAACTTGTAACAGTTAAAATTTAGTTGGTATACGATGGGTTAAAGTTATCTAGTAAATGTCCTAGAAATCGACGTGGACCAGGAGTGTTGTAGCTCTAAGTCCCTTCCCTGCGCTATTTTGCGCTGATATCAGTTTAAGACCAATCTTCGTAATCCTATTATCCTGATCTCGTTACTAAATTTTCTAATAATGCTAACAGCTTATGTGGTGGCTTAGGTTCTACGGTTTTCTACGGTTCTTGATAAATATGGTGCTTTTAATTATGAGAAGTGTGTAAAAATACGAGTTACAGTAAATTTTTATGGTGGATACATAGTAATTGTACATGGTTGAGGTTAGGTTTACTTGATGATGGTATTATTTTTGAGGTTCTTATTCAGGAATATATTAGAGAAATATAGATAATTATGAATTATCGAAGGAATAATACTAATAATTAATTATGATATTCTGAATAATATAATGTTAAGTACATTATTATGTAATTATAAGAAAACAAAATACAATAGAGTATAAAATATAAAATTAATTGCTATAAATGGTTAATAATAAGTTACTCAAAATTTGACAAAAGTTTCCTAGCTAATTGAAATCCGAAGCTAATTGAATTGAAACCAGAATGCTGAAGCAAATTTTCAATAAAACTCGACTGAGCATGGGAAAGCGTGGTAAAATAAAATATAATTAATTTATTAAAATAATTAAGATACTAAATGAAAGTTTATAAATTTTTATTAATATAAACCTAATACTCTATATTTATCATAGTTTTTCTAATTGACTATACAATGTTTGTTGTTTATCAACAAAAACGATACGGTTATTGAATATTTTAATTAAATTTTTTATTCTCCTATGACACGAAAGATTTTCAAATAACGTATTTTATGGAATTGACCGAATTTCTTTCATACCATGTTCACTGCTTTGTACTGTCGATAAAATTAGCGATTCTGAAAAAAATAGGGAATAAAAGGGAAAAAGAAATGTGCCTATACATATATGAAAGAAACGTATTACTTCGAATCAAAAAATTATGAACGTTGAATGATGCAAATAAAGCTTTTATGAAGCTATTATTTTTTGATATGAATTTCTGAAAAATTGGAAAACGCGTTTCTAGACATTACTAAAAAAATAAAATCATGTCGGACGTGAATTAAATTCTGTAATATTTAGGCAAATTCTTTTGGCGAATATCCAACCCATATAGCACATAGGGTTTATGCAAAATATGATAAACACAGTAATGTCTCTCTCGCTAATCATCGTTTATTAAAATTTTTTCTCAGTATTTAAACAAAATACTTGAATTTATCTATAATGAAATTTCATTTTTATCCTTATTTGCGTTCAGTTAATATTATTGTTACTGTTAAATTAAATTCATCATTTTATTAAATTAATTACTCGTTTCAATTTCAGCTTTTCCATATATTTTTCAATTATAGAGACTTTTGTCTCCCAAAATGAAACTAAATTTTATCCTCCGATTTTTATTTATCATCGTATCAAATTCTACTAATTCGTTCAACTTATTTCCATATATTAAACATTATTCGCACCACCACGATACTCTTTCACTGTTGCCTTATTTAATTTCTAAAAATCGCTTTCATCGCAAAGTGACGAAATTTTTCACCTACAACTGTTTTATATTTAGATAATTAAACTGTTGATAATTAAAATAAAATAGAATTAAATTAAACCATATATTTATCCTTCTATATACATCCCCTACGTTTTCATGTAATATAATTTTACTATAGAATATACGAATTAAAATATTTGCAAAATTAACAAGGACTTTATTTTTTAAATTTAATGCAAAGCATTCATTCGTGCATCGTTAGTATAAATTGACCAGTAATACATCTACACCTTTTCCAAATATACCATATCTAAAATCGAGCTAAACTATACCGATCCCACGGTGCTAGAAGAAACGAACAATGAGTCACAGCTTTCGCGTGACGAACAAAACAGACCGTTAATTATCGCCGTTTCGAAAACGAGTCACCCATCGAAAGAAACCTCGATAACTTTGAATCATACCATGGAATACGAGTGACAACTTTGTCGTCGAAATAAAACCCGGAAGAATAGCGACAGAGATACCAGGTGGGAAGAAAAAATTGAAAAAGGATCAGGGAATCGGTGAAACGGAAAAAACAGGAGAAACGTACAAAAGGTCAATAAAAATATACAAAACCGCCGAGAACAATTTTAAAAAATTACAAATAAAAGGTAGATAAAAGCAAACAGGTACACGAAAAAGGTACCAAAATAATGTTGGAAAATTCGTAAAACCCGGAAAAGGTAATAAATAATGAAAACCGTGAAAACTTCGAAAAAGCCGGAAATGGTGGGCAAACGTAATAAAGATATATAGGTTGCTCAAAAAGTAATTTCATTTTTTCCTTTTTTTTATGAAAATGAAAGATGATTTTCTCATAGTGAATAAATATTTTATTCTTTTATACGAAATTACTTTCCGAACAAGCTAATATCTAATATCTAATAAGAAGCGTAAAATACGAGTACTAAGCGCGCAGAAAATCATGATACGCGAAAGACAGCTGAAAGACGGAATGGAAAAGATAGGCAAAAACGAACACGTTTCAGAAAAGAAAAAGGATGTAAAAAGGTAACGTGCACGCAAAAAAGCAAGATATGCACGAAGAAATAAAAAGAAGGCAAAAAAAGAGCGCGAGGAGAAAAAATAAACGGAAACGGTGATTTTTCCGCCGAGAGAGAAGAAATAGAACAAAGACGTCTGTAGAAGGGAAATATAGCAAAGGGCAACGGGCATGCGCAAAGGGAGAGGAGTGGGGGAAGGACTCGCGCGAGTCGAAGATTCGGCCGGTTACGACTTCCTTCCGCGATCGTCATGAGGTTTCGACAAGTGCACGATGGCACGGCGTTCGGCTGTTTTAATTATGACGCACGTGGAGCATATTACACCAGCCCGTCCGTGGCGTGATGCCGAAAATACGTCGATGAAAGACGCGCGATGACGCTCGAAAGCCAGGTCGGCTTGAACGGGATTACGTCCCGCGTAACCCGAATAAATCGCGCAGACATTTGTGTTGCTCGATCATGAATCGTTTTACGATGATTCGATCGTTAATTGCGAGCATTATTCGCAGAGTAAAAAAGAAGCCAAAAAGACTTCATGATCTCCTCGATACGTTATCGATATGTAGATTCATACCGATGTGGTCAATGTGGTTCGACTAGATCCAATTTCTGGCGACGAAAAAGCAATATCATCGAACGGTCTGTGAATGAAAAATAATTTTTTCCTCGGTTTTTTACCTTTTTTTTCTCTCTCTCTCTTGAAATTTTATGAAGTTCTATGAAATTGACGTTTTTGCGAATATTCAAAAGTGTTATAAACGAAATGCAAGATATGAAGGGAATATACCGTCAACGTGTCGAGTTAAAGAAAATTGTTAGAATAACAAGTCTGAAAATAAAATATTTTGTGAACGATACTTCGAATTTTTCCTGCTAGACCAATCACATCGTGGAACGGAATGGAATTTATTCGGATTTATTTTTACCCATGGAAAAGATAGATAACACGAGTATCCTTCGACGAAACGATCATCTAAATAAAAGAATAATTCGAACGAAGGGTTTATTGGATAAAAACATGTTGGACGTCATTTCTGTCCTATTATCTACCATTATCTATCGTTATACGTCATTTGAATAAGATTTTTGCCCACCCGCGATTGTAGGCGCAGCCGAGTGAAATTATACATGGCCGACGCGCTTAAATTATTTCAAAGCTTCGTAAACGTAGAGTGTTTCGACTTAAATGAACACTAGCATGCGTGTAATTTTATAGACGTAATGCTATTACAACCCTATACGAGAAATCTCTCGTGTAGCCTTTATCTAACGTGCGACAAGTACGTTACATCGGTATTCGTGAATATTTTATTTTCCAACGTGCACCTACCGATTATCACTGTGCACATTAAAAGGAATAGTCGTAGATATAGGAAACTCGGAACAAAGTGACGAATTTAAAATAATAACATTGTCACGTTCCGATAAGGAAACGATTGTATAGGTACAGTTATTCGCAAATACATTTGCTTGCTCTATGCACATAGAAAGGTGAATATAATTGTTGACGCCTCCGATAAATTATTATTATTGTTGTTATATCTAAAAATTTTACAGCTCACAGTTGATTATATTTTTATTTTCGCGTAATTTTGTCAGGTACAATTCTTTGCCTTAACCTTAATTTGCAATAAAGGTAACCTAATGAAACTAATAAATAATTAATCTATGAATTTTAGATTGACAGAACTCACGTAATGTTAACTTATGACGTACTGGCGCGTATGTAAAAATAGTTCTATTTCGTACCACGATTTGAACGAATAACTTTGTTGCCGATGAAAAATTGTCCATTCGTGGACGCATGAAAGAATACACGGAGCCATCTTTTAGGTTATATTTACGACGAGCACGATGCTGATAAAATAATCAAAATATTCCTTGCGAAGAGAATATTAGCTAATTATCAACGTTATATCTAATCAAGAACACCGATGACAAAGCTTCTGTTATTGTTTCATATTTTACCAATTTCGATAACGAACAGCGAAACGGCAATCGCACGATATATCTCTCGACCTACCACAACAAATGGAATGCGTGCTGACTGACCGCATACAATTGGCTACTTTTTTTTCCTTTCAAAATGGTTCCCGCTCTTCGCACCGCTAAAAACTGTCTAACCTCAACATAATTTGTACGTAACTCGCAGGCTGTTAAAAAATGCTTACGATAGAAGAATCAGCTTTGACGTCAATTCCTTAAAAAAAGTTACCAGTATTTACTGGAATTAATTATCTGCGATTGTCGATGACGGGTGATCGTAAAGTTGCCAACGGCTGACGGAAAAGAAGTTATCTATACAGATAACATAAACTGAAAATAGTGTATAATTTATATAACCGTCTATAAACAATAAAGTATTTCCGATCGCGACAAATGTAAATAGAGAGTTATATACGTCGGACGAGTCGGTGATTGCGCATGAAATTTTGTTTAAATCGTATCAGAAAACTCGTAGGAGAACTGACGATGCAGCTTACGCCAAGTAACTATATTTCACTTTCTCTCGATCGTATACTACGCGAATCTCGTTACAACGACGGATCGAATTGTGTTGACGGTATGCACGTAATCGGCTGGCTAGTGTAGAGCGGTTTATCAACGAAAAAATCATTTAAGAAAAGATAAGAGAGAAGTCGGTAGTTAGTCGACCACGTGGTAGCGCACAAGCTATTTGCCTTGCAATTACACCCAGGAACAATTAACGATGAGCCGATAGTACCACGTACGTTGACGTCAATTGTCGAAGATAACGTGTGTGCGCGCGTGCACTCGTTCTATATAGTAGTGGTGCGGAGTCTGGTGGGGAAAAACGATGCGAGGGTAGTGGTAGTGGTAGCGCTAGTGGTAGTGTTCGCTAAGAATGGCTGGGACATGGACAAGGGGGTAAGGAGAGCAGCGAGGGGAGGGAATGAGACGAGGCCGGCGACTCTAGCATAGCAGGGGGGTAGCAACATGGCCGTCGGTCAGTCGGTATCGAACCGCCGCATTACGCGAAGCTCTTACGACCCTTGTTGTAGAAACGCCGCCGCTTTAAAACGAGATTTGGAATCTCGTGAACGTGAAGGACGACTTTTTACCGATGGCATCGGCTCTCCGACCTTACGTACCCATTGAGGTCGACAGCGTCAGCGCGATTTTTTCGCTTCAAAAACGGTTCTACCGGTTCGGGACGTGTCATACCCGGTAATTCTGGCCAGGATCGAATGTAAGTAACGAGCACTAGTCAGACAGCGTTACTCGAGCTCCTTGTTTCTCAGGCTCGAAAAACTACATATTTTTCGGCATAAGTTATAAATATCAGTGTTCTTTACTCGGCCTTTTCTTCTTCGCCTCGGTGCTCTTTTTTTCTCTTTCATCGTCTTATCGAGGACTATCGACGGGTATCGATCCTGGACCCGTCGATAGGCAAGACGTCGTCGATCCATGACGTCAGTTGAGAATACCTATTGTACTTGTTGCAGGAAGCTTTTATACTTTTGTCACAGAGATTCTTTTACAAGGTTTTCTTTAACTTTTTGTACTTTTTCTCGAAATAACAATGTTGGTCTTACTTGTATGCTGCGCGTACAAGTGCACGAACAGTTCTCGTTGGAAACGTTCCTTTCGAGCGGCGAGCCGTAACAAACTTTTAATCTCGGAAAAGTTTCGGCTAATGTGTATATATATGACGAATTATTCTATTTACTATTAAAAAGAGGCAATGACATGTGATACTTTAATGAATCGTTAAAAAATTTCAATAGATACTTAAAAATATTTTTTCTTTTACTTTCAGTCATTTCAAATACCTGTAGAATATAAGTAAAAAAAAAAAACACGGTCGTTTGAAATCATTTGTTGATAAACACATTTTTTAATAACAATGGATTCTGGCGTGGGACAAGGAAAAAAGCAAATTCGTGTAGGATTTTATGATATTGAAGGTACCATTGGTAAAGGAAACTTTGCTGTGGTAAAATTAGCTAGACATCGTATTACCAAGACAGAGGTAGATATGATTTATCGCAACATAAACTTTTTACTGTGTACATTTCCTGAGTTATTTTTTTTTATTAAAAATCCGACACTCTTTGTTTTAGGTGGCTATTAAAATAATTGATAAAACACAGTTGGACCCTACCAATCTTGAAAAAGTTTATAGAGAGGTAGAAATAATGAAACAATTGGAACATCCACACATTGTCAAATTATATCAAGTTATGGAAACAAAGAATATGATATACATGGTATGTTTGAATAATCTTTTTAATCCAGCTTGAAAAGTGTATCAAGTTTCTGGTAAAATTCTATATTTCTGTTAGGTATGTGAATATGCAAGCAAAGGTGAAATATTTGACTATATTGCACAATATGGAAGAATGGGAGAACCCAGAGCTCGGGCAACATTTGCTCAAATACTTTCTGCGGTTGAATACTGCCATGCAACGGGTGTAGCACATCGTGATCTCAAAGCTGAAAATTTACTCTTAGATGCTCAGATGAATGTTAAGATTGCTGATTTTGGCTTTAGTAATAGATTTTCACCTGGAGAGAGATTAAGTACGTGGTGTGGAAGTCCTCCTTATGCAGCACCAGAAGTTTTTCGTGGAAAACATTATGCAGGTCCTGAAATTGATGTGTGGGTAAGCAGTCCATATATATTAAGTATATTATAATATGTAATACGAACAGTTTATCTCATTATGGTTTTATTATTACAGAGTTTAGGTGTTGTATTATATGTATTAGTATGTGCAGCACTGCCGTTTGATGGATCTACCCTTCAATCTTTAAGAGATCGTGTTTTGAGTGGAAGATTTAGAATTCCATATTTTATGAGTACAGGTATTTTCTTAAGTTTATAATTTTATTTAAAAATTTAGAATGTGCAATGTTATTTTAAAAAAATATTGTTTCATTTTTTGTTATAGATTGTGAAAGCTTAATACGTAAAATGTTAGTTCTGGAACCTGCAAAACGATACACCATTCCACAAATAAAGAGACATCGTTGGATGGCTGGATCAGCAGATACTGTTTGTTCAATGGTTATAACGAGATCGTCATCATCGTCCATCCAAGAACCAAATGAACAAGTACTTCGACTTATGCTTAGTTTAGGCATAGACATCACAAAAACTAGAGAGGTATTTTTTAATATATTTTACCATTCATAAACTATTATAACGATGCTATAGAAGTGAAATAAGTAATAATTTTCATGTATTAAATTAAGATTTTAATCGTGCTTTCAGTCATTAAGGAATAGTAGCTATGATCATCATGTTGCTATTTATTTCTTATTATTGGAGAGGTTGAAGCAACATCTTGTCAGCAGTACAGCAAACAATACTTGCTGGCCAAGTGTTGCAAGAACGAAAGATGATAAATTTAAATCAAGGTATATATAATTTAATTCTTTTATAATATTAATTTAAATTTTATCGGTTTTATGACAATTTTTGTGTATAAAATTTTCATTGAAATAATCATTTACTTATCTTCCAATCCTGCCCGTCAATAAAAATTTATAAGGAATCAAATGTTAATCATACAATTTTTATTTACAGCGATAGCTTAGTGGGACGTTGATCTTTATTGACGGTGACGCATGTATTGAAGATTTTGTCAGGACAGGTTGGATTGGAAGTGCTTTGCTGTCACTTTATTTTTGGTAATTCTTTCATTTTATTTCATTGCTTTCTTTTTATTTTAAGTTGTAATTTTTTATCACTGAATATATGTATTTGTTTTGTTCTTATGTCGACGTGTTGTATAATTTTCGTTACTTTATAATTCATAATTTTACATATTTTTATATTTATCGATAAAAATCAAAGTGATGCAGCAAATAAGAGAGACAAGAATCCAATAAATAAATCTTCGTAATTGATACTTATCCATTCATCAGTACAAAAACTTTTATTAATTAGAATATCACAGGTAAATTTTATTATGTATTTGTTTCTAGAACAAGGGAAGATGCAACTCGAGGAGGAAAAAAATTTAGTTCAACTAGTTCTTCGACTGATGAAGGATGTTGTAGTGTAGAAGGTGATTTAGAAGAAGGTCCAAGTGGTGATGAATTGAGAGAAGCTCAAATTAAACTCGAGGAACATAGACTAGGCCTAGATCATGATATCAGTCAACGAATTGACAGTCAAATAGTCAATCGTAGATTAAGTGATTACCAACACCATTTTGATACCCCTCTTATGGATTCTATTGATCCTCCTAGTCGAACAACGTTATTTATTGCGGGTGGTAGCGGTAGTTCATCATCCGAGCTTTTTGAATCTAGTTTTGATTCTGGTTGCCCACCAGACTACTCAGGGGCAAATTCATTTACTAGTAGTTTGCCCTCTTGCACACACCCACCACCTATGAGCCCATCGCCAATTGCCGGTAGAATATCGAGAGTTTCTCAAGGTCGTAGAGCTTCGGATGGTGGACCTAGATTACTGTTTTGTCAACAAGGCGGAGGAGACAGACCGACCAAACAGCGAAGTATTCAAGGTATCAAAATATTAAAGATGTTTCTATTATACAACATTTTTTGTTTTAGCATCATAACAATATTGTTCTCGTTTCATAGATTCTGGCAAAGCTAGAGGGCATTTAGATCTTGTTCATTTGAGACCACCATCTACACCGCCCGAAAACCAAGCACAGTTTAAAATTCGTGGCGATTCCAGTACACAGTTACAGTTGCTAGTTCAACAGCGTATGTTGCAACAGAAACGAAACTTATACCATCGACATAGAGGCGGGGGAAGTCCAACTCCGATACCAGTATCAACAAGTACTACGAGTAGACGTACTGATCACGTACCAAGACAAGACAGTTATAAACTAGCTCAAAGAACACAGATCTTACCACCTTTATCTCAGGGACATGTTGATAGAGACTTTGATAGAGAAAGAAAACGAGATGAAGAAAGATGGAAAAGTCTACCATCTCGACTTGCAGCAGATTGTCAGTTAGCAGAAAGGACGCTGTTGTGGAGCCAACAGGTAATTCTATAAATAGAAATTTAAAAAATCGTTTTGGTTGAACTGTCTAATAAAAAAAAGTTATCGAGTCGGAATAAAAGAACGCAAAATAACTTGTTGGTATCTGTCCAACGATCATGACGTCATTGTTCTTTTGGAGCAAATTTAAATTGTGTCAAAATTGCGTACCTATATTCGAACTCAAACATAGAGTATTATGTTACTTGTTCCTTTCACGATGTTAACATGGTTGTGAGCGTGTATCATGCTCATAATGATGAATTAATGTAAATATAATTAGCATTGTTTATGATATTAGCAATTAGACCTTATTTGTGATACAGAAGCACAATTATTTGTGTTAGCAAATAAACAATTATTTTTCTTTAATTTTTATTGTTCACTCTGATTTGCCTTACTTCGTGCATGTTGTACCAAACCTAAATTGAATGTCAGTGTACAGTTAACAAAAAAGTTTATAATTTTTTTTCTTTTAGCATTCATATGACTAGCATTCATATGAATTATGATATTTGTATTATTAATACATAATACTAGAAACATGAAATAAAAAAATTTTATTTTGATAACTGTGCAATACAAAACATTGAATAGTTACTTACTTGCCTGTTATGTATATAAACAACACGACATCTGCACTGGTACATAACTTAATAACCATACAACTTAAAGAACTATCATATATCAGCACAACTGCGACTGAAAAACCCTTAAACAATGCAGTGTTAAACACCTAAACATTAAGCTTGAAAAATGCATATCATTTGTAGCATCTTTCCCTTATTTGGCTTCCTAGATTTTATTTTCTTAACATTATATGATAAAGATATTGAACACAGAAATTATATACAAAATGTAAATAATTTAAAGAAGAAAATATATCAGGTGGGCCTTAGTGGAGGAGCATCATATTTGCCACCTGGCAGTGTAGGTGGCTTCTTATGGCCCACTGGAAGCAACCCTCATTCAACCATCTTCGAAAACGTTGGGGATCCAATGGAATAATCATCTACCCTGTTATATTTTTAGTGTTGGAGATTTTGAGTCTGAAAGACTAGATTAGATACGTGAAATACAATAAGCAGTATTGCCTTCCTAGTCTTTCCATATCAGTATTTTTATTTATATAATTATGTATTTTATTATACCTATTTTTTAAGTATTCAAGGAGAATGTTGTATAAATTTCATTATAGAACTATTTCCTCCGTGATATTCTAGCTTTCATACGCAAAATCTTTAATTAAATGGAAGGTACATGTTACTAAATGTCAAAGATTACTTTTATTTAAATTCAGTTTCATAATCTGTATGCTTTGAGCATCATACTTTATCACATATCTTTAACATCCATATATTTCATTCGTATGATAATATATATCACATATTTATAATGAAAATGTAACATTGTTAAAAATCTTTGTCATGTAGTAGCATGTGCACCTGCCTTATTAACTGGCTGATTTTATCAGTCAAATATCCAATTATATCATAGACTGATAATTAACAAGAAAAACACCAACCAAGTTTATATTCATGAGCAAGTGGCATATGTCTTGCTGTACAATAACCATGTTTAATTGAAAGTACAACGTATATACGCGTACATATTTTAATGGTATTTAATGAAGAGTGCTTTTGATGTGCTTCCTGAATACATTTCGGTAAATTATCATATAATATTGACAATGTATTATCTGTACGCATTTATTATTTTTACGATGTTGTAATCCAATAGAATCAAAAAATAGTATATATAAATCGATATGAACGATTTCGCAATTAATTTGTAAATTTTATGATTTTTACTTGAAATGAGTGAGTTAATTAAAATGTTTAAATACAGAGTAAAATCTAGAAAACAAAGTAAGAGAAATCAATGCTCAAGTGAAAGACAAGGTATACATGTGTTACAATGTAACATAAAAACACAGTAAGTGAAACTTTGCAGAAACACTCTAAATAAATTTTATTTAGAATTGAGTGCAAGAACTATGCCACTTATGCTTTTTTATGTAAGTTATTGAAGAGTGGAGTTAATAAATGAAAGAAACCACGTTAAAGTTTTTTGTTACATGTTTTTATTAATAACTATTCTAATAATGTTGTACAAAATTAGGTGTTTCATCATTCCACTCTTCATTATGATCGTTATAGAAAATTAAGAAATAATAAAAACAATAAATAGTGATAAATAGTAGCTGCTGTTTAAAAAAGTAAAAAAAAGTGCTGCATTCTGTAAAGATGTTTAAATAAAATTGTTATATACATGATATTGAACATAAGTAATGACTATTTACATTTTGGATTATACGTTTTGTATGCATTATCATTTTCTACATAAAATAAAAATTGCATGAATATTTATCAATACTATATCTTGCATAAATGTAAGTACAAAGTTATCATTTTACTCGGAACAAAAACTAAATAGTTCTACATTACAAGCTTTTTGCATAGTTATTCTTAAGTGATAACAAAAAGATCAATAATAACATTAACATATTTGTACATTTTGATACGAATACAGCACTTTTTAGAGCAAATATATATTAGGTTCTAGTAGTCTAGTCAGTAGGAAGCAATACCGGCCGCGCACAACTGACAACGACTTTAATATTCAAATTTTCCGCCATTTTTTACCCAATAAAAACAATCAAACTTCGCTCAAAAAATCTTTTGATAAGTAAAAAAGTAGCTGTTAAGTTAGCATAATCATGTGAGATCTTATTCTGGCATATTGTTCTC
The DNA here is from genome assembly GCF_001483705.2 of Eufriesea mexicana. Classification (NCBI taxonomy): domain Eukaryota; kingdom Metazoa; phylum Arthropoda; class Insecta; order Hymenoptera; family Apidae; genus Eufriesea; species Eufriesea mexicana. The sequence continues at coordinate 85,131 of NW_016908882.1, read as the reverse complement.
GAAAAGACATTCTGAAAACAGTTTTAGAAGAACTCAGGAATTGAAAATCAGTTTTGGCATTGTTATATATTTCCATCCATGTCTTTTTTGGAATGATAGAAATTCAAAATTGCATGAGACAAACATCTATAAACGTGTACCGATAATTTAACAGTAAATAAATTTGTTTCACGAAAGTACTATTGAATTTTGCAGTATCATTTTTACTAACGATAAAAGCGTTTGCAAATGTTATATGACATGAAATTATTATTTAGCGATATACACTGTCCAATCAACGCATTTAAGTACTTCGTAAAGCAATTATTTACCATCAATTAGTGTAACAATAAAATATATTATTTAATAATATAATTATGTAAAGTCAATGGAAAAGTTCAATACATTTTACTCATGATTGAAAAATCTGTTTTTGTATTTGCAATAAATTATAATTTTATACTAAATTAGTATTTGATTTTTTTGAAGTCATTTATGATGGTAAATAATTACTGATTATAAATTACAAAACTATTAACAAATGTATACATTGTGCGTATGAGCATATTGAATAAAACATCATGCAAACTATAAAATTAAATCTACACTTTATTTGAAAGTAAATTTATTCAATTACAGTACATTTAGTAAACCCCATTTTTATTCTACCTTTGTTTTATATGGCTTTTTAGGAACGTCTCCTCTTTTTACTTGGAATTTATCTGAACCAGTCATTTCGGCCTTAATTCTAGCTTCCTCAGCTGTCATTTTTTCATATTCACTAGGATTTAATGATTCACCATTTTCATCTAATTGACCCTTCTTGAAATCTTGTCTAATTTTATTAGCATAAACTAAATTAAATAAATCTTTAGCAGTATATTCACGTTTGGTAATGCCTGTAGCTCTATATGAAACATATGGCTTTAAATGAAAATCTTTCAGTGAAGGAACAACGAGTTCTGGTATCATTTCTGGTATGTTAACCCATTTGTTATTTACATAGTGTCCTGTTGGTTTTACACCTCTTCCTGAAAATATTTAATCGTCATATAAATTTTTATTTTTTACCATCATGATATACTAAAAAGTATATACTAAAAGTATATAAAAAGGTAATTTTATATTCATCATCCTTTATTATACTAACAAAGTATAACAATACGTACTGTCAATAGGTATATCGCAATTTGGATCTGTAGCTCGTTCTTTCTTAAACGCACGAGAACCTCTTTTATTGTATAATTGAATCGTACGAAAATTTCTTTTACCGTAACATGTTGATGATGTTGAAATCTGTCGAGTTATAACGGTAAATGTGGATGCCATTTTATATCCTGCAAATAGAAATTATTTAAATTACATACAAAAGGTGTTTAAGCAATAGATGTCTATGACACTAAGAATCGTTTGAATAGGTTATATTTTATATTAATTTCCTGCCATTCACATAGCAAAGTGAAATATTTTTAATTTGATTAATATTATTGTATTTTTGTTGCTTTATAATATTTTTGTAATCCAAATATAAGACAATTTTTATTTATCCTTTTATTTAATGAATGTATAAACAAAGCTATAATATACCTACATAGAAAAGACGTTTCCTTCAAGATACGAAATATTTCTTTATTTTTTTATTTTCTCAAAAATTTTGTTAAATCTAGCGAAGAAAAACATTTATCAACTAAATTGTATATCAATACCATATTAATATTCTGTATTTATTATTGTTTTAAATCCGTATCACATGTAACGGTAATCATTTAGTGTACTAGAAATTGTTCATTTTAAATTATAAATTGTACGTTATATTTTATTCAAATTGTAATTTGCAACATACGTTTATGTAATAAAAAATAAAAAATGTACATAATAATTTTATAAAGTGTATTTTTATTTTAAATTTTATTCTTATTCAATAATATAACTTTACATCCGTATTACATGAAACGACTTAATTATATTTATTTGTATGTAGTAAGTCTGAAATGTTTTTAATCAATGGTTTAGATCCATTCACATAATATACATTGTATTTCAGAGTATACCGTATAAACGTTTGTAACCTCTAGTGTAAACAAAAGGAGTGATAAGGATTATATTTTTAAATGGGATAATTATTTACAATATCTGTTGCGAAATAAAAATAAATAGAATTTGTTATTGTATATTTCTTGAATATATTTTTGTAAAATTCGAGAAGTAGAAACATATAGTGTATTATAAATAATTCGATTTTATTTATTTCACATCATAACCGATTTTTGAAATAGTAATCCTATTAAAAAAAAAATCATGTCTACAAACGTAACACATACTGAAAAAGAATTAGATTTAAGTAATGCTGGTAGAGGTGTGTGGCTCGTGAAAGTACCCAAATACATAGCAAATAAATGGGAGAAAGCACCTGGTAATATAGAAGTTGGAAAATTAAAGATAACTAAGTATGTTTTCAATAATGTAATAATATTTTAATATTTTAGTTTTATAAAAAAATTAAATTTTATATACATTTTCAGAAATCCTGGCCAAAAAGCAGAAGTATCTCTTAGATTGTCAGAAGCTGTCTTAGCTTTAAAAGAACCTGGTGAGGAAGAGATTCCAAAGCAACATAGATTAGATGTTACAACAGTAACAAAACAAATGTTAGGTGTATTTTCTCATGTTACACGTAAGTTATTGCAAAGAATTTTGAAATATATCTAATAAAGTAATAATAAACTTGTTTAATAAATGTTTAATAAACTTATATTTGTTCAGCTTCGAGTAGTTCAGATTCTATAGTTCCTGAAACTGAAAAACTTTATATGGAAGGAAGGATAGTACAAAAATTAGAATGTCGTCCATATGGTAAAAATTGCATTCTAAAATATTTGAACTTGAAATATTTTTCTATGAGATGAATTGCATAATTTACATATATTTATAACTTTTAGCTGATAATTGTTATATGAAGTTAAAATTACAAAGCATTAAAAGGGCTTCTGTGCCACAAAGACAGGTGCAGCAATTAGATAGGGTAGTTCAAAATTTCAAACCTGTTTCTGATCATAAGCATAATGTAAGTATTTCATTGAAATATGTAAAGTATATTTCTGTATATATTACATAAATGTTTTAAATATTATTATAGATTGAATATGCAGAAAAGAAAAAAGCAGAGGGTAAAAAGATGAGAGATGATAAAGATGCAGTATTGGACATGTTGTTTGCTGCATTTGAAAAACATCAGTATTACAACATAAGAGATCTTGTAAAAATTACAAGACAACCTATTGTAAATAATGTTTTTTTATAGTTACATAAACATATTAATATACATTTGTGTCTATATCAGTTTTATATTATTATTAATCTATTTATCTTATTATATTAGGTGTACTTAAAGGAGATATTAAATGAAGTATGTAATTATAATTTAAAAAATCCTCATAGAAATATGTGGGAGTTGAAACCAGAATACCGACATTACAAAGAGGAAGAAAAACCTGAAGGCATTCAAAAAAAAACTGACGAATCTGATGATGATTAGAAAGAATGGTATTTGTATATATATACATATTTCCTTCCATTATTTTTGACTTACTTAAGATGAAATTTGAAATAAAGTATTTTACACTACTTCACATTTGAGGCTGTGCAAAATTAACATTATTTAAACAAATTTTTTTGAATATATATTTATGCTAATTTTATTGTGTTGTATCTATATAAGGGATTAAGATTAAGACTATAAATTATTTCTTTATTTTTTTAATATAAATAGTCAAAAGTTAAATCAATCACTTTTATAAATATATAAATCTTTTATTATAATAGAAGAAAATTGTAAATTTTTAAAGCATATATTTATACCTTATACAAAAAAATATAATTATATTATTTAAAATACATAATTATTACAAGATTTATAAATATTTCTAAAACTGTACATAAAAGATAACATATTGTATACATACATTAAAATATCTAAAAAATGATTTAATTCGTTGTTATCACTTCATTTATAATAAGTACAGGTTTTTTTAAAAAATATGACATTATGGAATGACAGCTATTAAATATTGATTTTATATGATTATATTGCTTAAACTTGTATATAGTCTTTCTGTATATATAATAAGAATAAAAAAGTAATAGTTAACATAAACTGACTAGAACTGAGTGCATATAGTTTTCTTACAAGATTGAATAGTACAAGTATGTTCAGTGTATTATTGCAAATGTAAATATAATTATAAACATGTATGTTTCAAAATAAAAAACTATTTAGATACATTACTGTATAAATTGGTATACCTCTTCTCTTAATCCGAAAAAAGTGAAGTGATAAGTTTCTTAATCCATAAAAACAGAATTTAATTTAAGGAATGTCGTTTATAACTTAAAGTGCACTGTAATACATATAGTAGGAACTGTAAATGATAAATGTTTCCAATACAAAAGTTATTTAATTTTATGCATTCGTGGTTGAATATTAGAAATATTATATCTAGATATAAAATCCTATTCTTTAGCATTTAATACGAACTATGGAATGTTTTACTACGAAAAACATTTCTATTACAAGAAAGAAGAATATCAAGAACATCCAAAAATTTTGTAATCTCCATTTTTCGTAGCTACTGATAAAATTTGGAGATCAAGTTTTTAACTTTAGACTATGAAATATTGAAAAGTGCAATAATACTTTGTGCGTGCAAATATACTGTTTTTTCATCACTTTTTTTTTAAACATTCAATGATTACTCTTAAATATTTACAAAAGCTTGAAACATCAACATCGGATGACATCCGCATAAAACCTTGATTCCAACTTTTTCATTTGCTGGAATAAATACAACAGATCCTTGACAAAGAATTTTTGACGGTGAAATTTCACCCTTTCCGTTAATAATAATTAAGACGCTAGCTGTACTTCTGGGAATTATATTATATGAACTTCTTCCAGGAGGAATCTAAAAACAATATTATTTTTTTATACAATTAATAACTAATTGAAAATATTTTATAAAAACAACTTACAGTAATCTTAGCAACAGCAAAATCTATTACAGGAGGACGAAATATTTCTGTGCATTCGTCTTCACGAGAAGGTTGAAATTTTTTTGCAGAAATTGGATCACAAGTGTAAGATAATATTTCAACTAATGTAGGCACATCTTTTAATTTAGGAGTCAGACCTGCACGCACTACATTATCTGAACATGCCATACATTCTACACAATCTATAAATACAATTTTAAAATATGTTAAAGTATAATTATTTTCAAGTATATTATCTTATATTATAAAAACAACAGTATAAAATATGTTATAGAATGCTGACCACCAGAAAGATATGCATGTGGTTCATTTGGTCCAAGATATATAGCTTCACCAGGCTGCAGTGTTATAAAATTAAAAAAATAAATGCCAAAACATCCTACATCTCCTGGATAATCTGAGTGTAGTCTCTCCATTAAACTAGCATGTAAAGTTTGCCTTAATGATTCATCTAGAAGAAATTACATCTTTTATTAATGAAAAGGTATTTATACATGTCTAATTAATGAAAATTACCTAAATTAGATAGTCTATCAAGTAATTTCTTAAGTTGTAATGCTACTAATTCAGGATCACAAGTCATAAGACTATGGAAACATGTTTTCAAAGTTTCTGTACTGCTTGCTTCATCTGTTGTTATAAATTTAAGTACTTTATTTTCTCCTATTATAGTACGTAATTCTGGAAGAATTTTTAGAAACTCTTGTATTTCACAGATTGGACGGAAACCACAAAGAGCCTCAAATGGAGTTAATGCTATTGCAAGTTCTGGTTTATGATTTGCATCTTTGTAAATAGTAGGATATTGCTGATGTAATTCCCTTGCCTTTTCCTATATTGAAATATATTTAACATTATATCACATAAAAACATTTATTACTAGAAATATATAATACCTATATATATATGTATCATTAATATATGTAAATATACCTTGTTTGGATGTGCTTGAATTGATAATGCTTTATTCACAGACAATACTTTAAAGAGAAATGGTAAATGATGTCCAAATATTCTTTTAACATCATTTCCTAATATTTTACTATTTTGTTTTATATATTCTTCTAAAGATATATTTAATTCCTTCATATATGAAGGACCATTAGGATGTGTGCCAATCCATAGCTCAGCATATGGTTTCTTTTCATCTAATACAAAATCTGAATTTGCAGATTTCATTAATGTTGCAACAGTGCTATCAATCCCATATCTTCCCCAATCATAAGTTTGCACTTCACATTTAAGTTCCATTTTAAAAATATTCCTAAAACATAAAATAAAGAATTATTAAGTGCAATTTTTATACCAACACTTGTTATACATCACTTGCATCATTTGATAAAATTTGTTATATATAACATGTACCAATAAAAAATATTTTTAAATAAAAATTTGGTCTTTTTATTTCGTTTTTTTCTAATACTATTATTGCATATATTTTCTGTTAAAATATGTAATATTATTGTATTTTAAGCATAAACATATGTTTACAATTATTTGTAACATTACATACAAATAGTAAAACATAAACGACGTCAAAATATTAAATATTTGACATAACTTATACAAGCTATACAAGCTATACAAGCTAATTTGATAAAGAAGTAATGTGTAAATATGATTATTACCACGTGTTTTGATAAGTCGTGCGCAAACTGAATCACAAGCAGAAGAGGTTTTCCCCACTCTGCTTTAGTCGTCGTGGAACTAAAACGCTAATCTTGTGTATACAACATAAATTTTTCATATTTCTAAATTAAAAAAAAAAAAATGCAATTTATTATTTTTTTTTTTTGACATGATTAAATAAAGGGATTCATTACGTTTAATTGAACATAATTTATTATAAATGGATTAAATATGGTATGTAACACATGATAACAGAAGAAAACCATATCCCTCCTTAACATAAACACAATAATAGTATTTTATCCGAAGGGGTCGAAGCCACGTGATGAGCTCGACTTGTGATATACATAGCACTTAATGCCTGCAATATCTCACTCATACCTGCTATCATGTTTGCTGAAGAATATTACAACTTTGCACTTTTATTTTGATTTTTCATGCGTTTTCGGTATTAATTGTTTTTATTAAAATGTAGTTTTTTTATATCTTCTCATTTATTTTAATGATATACAAAATTTGATTGTTAATGATTTTTTATTGTATTTTAAATAAAATTTAATTATAATTATAGAGAGCTTTCATAAAATGCTTGAAATTTGGAAATTAGAAAAATATAAATAATTTAATAATATATAGATTTATAGATTATTTATAGATATTATTTATATTTATAGATTAAAATTTACCCATTAAATTATTTAGTTCTGGTAATTTTTCATTAATTTTTTAATGTTTCTAATTAGCTGTTTAATTTTTACATAGCCATATATTTTTATAATGTTGAAAAATCCATATAAATAGACTACAAAATAATGTATCTTATATGTATTACATAGTAAAAGCCACTCTATGTAATTTATATTTCGTGACCATCCGGAATTCGACTGTAGTGTGAGATTCTCGATCTCTACGTATATCGTGTTCTATAGCATTACACGTGCTAAAAGGTGATTACTAAGTTTTTACATTTTTTTGTATATATAT
>NW_016908882.1:25200-77189 GCF_001483705.2 Eufriesea mexicana | reverse complement strand
ATTTTATTAATAAATATAAATTTTTGTTTCAGCATTGGATTTTGCTAAAAGATAAAGATGGTAGCTCAGAAGAAGCAGGTAAATATTCTTTTTAAATTGTATTCATATGCTACTAAGTTTTCGAAGCACGTGTTAAAATTATTTTGCGAGTCTAAATATAATCAAGGTAATTTAATGATGCGTAAATATAAAATTAATTCTCTTATTATGCCACTACGTCTTTTTAAAATTAAGTTTTTGTATAAGCATGGTTAAATAACCATTTGATTATATTTGAATTTTATAGAGGTTAATCTTACGAGTTTATTATGTATTTGTTTTTATTTGTTGATAGAAAAAGTCCCAGGAGGGTATTAACTCCAGATTGGCTCTAGTTATGAAATCAGGCAAATATGTCTTGGGTTATAAGCAGACATTGAAGTCTCTTCGGCAAGGAAAAGCAAAATTAGTCATCATTGCTAATAATGCTGGTCCTTTAAGGTGAGACTGAGATGTAGTACTCCTTCAATAATTACAAAGCAATATGAAATGAGAACTTTTAAATAATATTTTACTTAGATCATTAGTAGATATGATATGTTTCATGTTGATTTGTATACTCTTAGTAGGAGTTCTACGGAGTAGTCTCACGTCTCTGCTTGTAAGTGCAGAGACATCTCATATTTATATTAGTAAATTATAAATTACAGATATTTGTTTCATCTGTTTAACAGGAAATCGGAGATAGAATATTATGCTATGTTGGCAAAGACTGGTGTGCATCATTATGTTGGAAATAATATAGAATTGGGCACTGCATGTGGAAAATATTTCCGTGTATGTACCCTTTCTATTACAGACCCTGGAAATTCTGATATTATAAAATCTATGCCCACTGGTGAATAATCATAAATATATTTTTTATTTAATAAAATTTTAAGAACAATAAACATGTATTTATTTTACAGTCACTTTCCTCTCTGTTAATTTAGATTATTAAGACCTATTATTGTAGGGAGTTTTGTGTCTCAATTTTAATTTTATTTTAGAAATAGGAACAGAAAACTACAATGAATCATTTCATTTCATATTTTATTAGGTACTTTATTATCATTTATTAATTCTAGCTAGGGAAATATTGAACAGAAGTAAGTCAATAATAACAATTTATTATAAGATTAATTATTTTTACAAAATTTTAAATTATTGTTTATATATTAATGTTTACAAATTATAAATGCTATGAAAAATAAGTATGTAAAATATGCCAGCATATGTAAATAAAAATATATTAAAGCAAGTAATTAAAATGGAAATCAAAAGTGAATTACATATGAACTATATTATTGTGGTGATAAGTTTGTTGTCTTAATATTATGTTTTCTTTCATTAGACATTTTATCTATTGTATGTTCTATATACATGTGTAATGTATTTGGATTATTAGAAAAATAATATACTTGTGCATTAATATTCAATACATCTGTTGCATTACATTTTATAGTTACAGAATACATAGGGTCTCCAATAGACCCAAAAATATCATCTATATAACCCAGCAGTATATATTTTGATTTGTTTTGGAAATTTGTGTGAATTAAAAATAATGGGGTTCCAAGATATAAAAGATTATGTAGAGAACATGGTTTTATAACCACTGTATGAAGTGCTTCAATAATATTTTTTATTTCTCCAGCAAGATATTTATATTTTTCTTCATTATGCTCTAGGGAAGATTGTATTCTTAATTCTTTGAAACATTCATTTATTCTAAAAAATATGAGAAATTAAATTAATGTTTATAAATATAGTTATAATAATTTATAATAGCTAATGAATATTTGTAAGTGATAACTGTTACTTACTGCTTTATTGATGTAGATTTGTTACTATTTTTTAGAGGTATTATATTATTAACTATATTTAAAGCATGTAAATTTGAGTTATAAGAAGCATTTTCATTTTTAATGTAATTTTCAGTATTTTGGAAAAATGTATTTAATGCTGCTTCTTCCATATTCTTACTTATTATATTTATATTTATTTCTAATATTTAACTTATATAAAGTAAATATAAAAAGTTTGTATTATAGAAAGTAAATTTATATCTTTTATGTCTCAATATTACAGTACTGTTTGTTCTGAAATACTTAATTATAATGTATCATAAAAATATAAAGCAAGGTCACAATTGTAAACAGATATTTATTACTTTAATAAATAGACCCCATACATACATAAAGTTTTTTCTTTTTTTAATACATATGTCTAACTTAAAATATATGTCTACATAGAAATATTATCAGCAACATATTCGTTTATTTTTATATCATTAATTTATAGGAATTAATTTATTCAAAAGATAAATGATTGTTTTTAATAAATTTAATTATCATACAATCACACATATGTATATGTATAGTCATACATGCAATCATGTACAATTTATATTTATACGGCAAATATGGCCGTGGTATAATATTATTCTAAAAATAGTATTATAAAAATAATCTTAAAAAATATTTAAATTTTATTTGTAAAACTGGAACAGTTACAAGATATATTTTATGGTATAATATAGTACGGAATATTAGTATGGAACGGAAAAATGAAGAATACAAATTTGAAATCCAATTGTTTATTTGTTCCGTCCGTAAAACTGTTAGTAAATATATTTATGAAGGAAATTTTCTTCCATTTTTCCTTGATAGTTCACCAAATTATACGGAAATGTAATTATTGAGCACTACAATCGATTTCGATACTCTGTCGGCAATGTTGCGAGTAACACAAAAATGATAATCGGGCTATAAATAACCCGGAAAATGAAACACAAAAAAGGAGAAAATATTTGATCTATTTTGGTGTGTATTAATATTATTAAAGATAGTATCAGAAACTTTTTAAAATTAAGATAGAGCAATATAATATTTTGTTTATATATATTTAAGTTTTGGCTTTTGTAGATGTCACTAGTTTCAACCACTGGCTTTTAATCTCTTCTGTTTATACTTTTTAAAACGGTCATGTTGTTTTATAATGAAGGTGTTAGTATTAAATTATATTTTTTTAATAATGGCCTATTGGGTCGCTCACTGTCAAGAACAACATTGTTCCATTGATAGTAAAGAACACTGTGCTGAAGAAAAAGAAGTTAATAGTTATAACAAAGGTATTTGTACGTGTCATGTTTGATTATTGTTATCTAATGTTTTTTATAATCTTCTTTTATTAGTATTAAACAATAAATATAGTAAATATTATAATGAAATTGAAGAAGCAGAGAAAAGTTATAAGATTTGTAACAATACCTACAATGGTTGTTTTAAAGAAGTTATTAAAAATGACTTGAAACCTTTCAAAGAGAAAGGTATCAATAAGAATTTAATAGATAACGCAAAAGTTAGGTATGTATAACGAATAATTATACATTTCACAATAATTTTTCTTTTTAAATAAATTTTATGTTTTTAACAGAGGAACCTTTTACCAGATAATAGAAGGAAAATTGTATAGACAAAAAGATTGTATGTTTCCTTCAAGATGTGCTGGAGTAGAATACTTTCTTTTAAAACTTGCTTCTGGATTATCAAATATGGATTTAGTTATAAACGTGAGAGATTATCCTCAATCAAGTAAACATTTTGGAAATCCTTTACCTATTTTCTCATTTAGTAAGGTAAATAAAATTATTCAAAATTTATTATTTACATGTATTTAGAATTATTTTATAAATTGATTTAATATATTAATAACAAATTTTAAGTGTTATGAAATATCTTTGTAGACTCCACAATATTATGATATTACATATCCAGCATGGGCATTTTGGGAAGGTGGACCTGCAATTTCTTTGTATCCCCGTGGCCTTGGGAGGTGGGACAAACATTGTGTATCTCTAGATAAGGCTAGTGAAAGTACATTATGGGAAAGAAAGGAAAATAAAGCATTCTTTCGGGGGTCTAGGACAAGTTCAGAGCGTGATAATTTAATATTATTAAGTCGCAAGAAATCAAATTTAGTGGATGCTCAATATACAAAAAATCAAGCATGGAAGTCTGATGAAGTAATAATTTTTAATTCACACTTTCACGTATGTTTACACATATGGGATAATTTTGCATGTTATTGTAGGATACATTATATGCACCTGCAGCTTCTGAAGTTCCTTTAGATGCACATTGTAAATACAAATACTTATTCAACTATAGAGGTGTTGCAGCATCATTTAGACACAAACATTTATTTTTGTGTCGGTCTTTAGTATTTCATGTTGGAGATGAGTGGACTGAGTTTTATTATGATGCAATGATACCTTGGATACATTATATACCTGTTTCCAAGAAAGCTAATCAAACAGTATTAGAGTAAGTTATTATTGTAATAATTAAGTTATTATTATCTAAATTATGATCACTGTTAAAATAATGTTTTTTGTATATATTTTCTAGGAGTGTTATTATTTTCATATATTATATTTACAGAGAATTGATACAATTTGCTATAGATAATGATGAACTTTCAAAAAGAATTGCAGATCGTGGAAGAGATTTTATATGGTATAACTTAAAGATATCTCATATCACACAATTTTGGAAAAAACTTCTTAGAGAATATTCTAAACTTTTAAGATATGAAACTACCTTAGATAAAAATTTAATTAAAATTGAAGGGAAGGACAGATCTTAATAAAATTGACAATACATGTTTAATATAAATAATTTTATATATTTTTTTATTAAAATTTCTTTTCTTTAATGTAAAATATTAACTAATAAAAATAATTTGGTAATGATCAGATGTTTAATTTTTAATTACTTAATTTTTAAAATAAGCGTTAATTAAAATGAACATATATTTTTTTATTGATACTGTACAATGTCAGGACATAGCACAATGTGGCAAGTTTCAATATGAATCATTTTAGTGCCCTGACAGAAGATCTAACACAAATAAAGGCCTTGTACATTGTACGGCGTTTAATGTCTGTCTTATTCACGTATTAAATATTTTTCTCATTTGAATTTTTCAAATACTATTGTAATATAAAATTTTTAGTTGTATTATATCCTTCTTTGGAAAAACAATTTATTTTAACAAATATTAAAAAACTGTACAAGGCTTTTTGTGCTTTATTAGTCCTTAAATGCTAAGTCATTCTTAAGTACTTAATTATTTATTTATAACAAGATTATGAAAACATTTCTTAGAATGTAAAGAAACATGGTAATGTCATTAATGGTACTGTAAGGATACATGTATACTATGAATTGTAAATACTATTTGTACTTTTATTGCAATTTTTAATACCTTTTTATTGCTTTCAATTTTTAAGTAAGATATTTGAATAACATATGTAGAATAGGTAAGAGTCAAAAAGTATTTACAATACATAGCATACATATATTTTATACAGTGCATATACATACACTATACATTATTACCTTTTATGTCATTTTGGTTTAAAAGCATAATACAAATAATTATTATTTTCAAAATAATAAAAATTGTTGTTTTTCTCTACATTAAATCTCACATTTTATAACATGGTCATCAGAATTTAATATGTAACTATTATCAACATTATTTATTACGGTTTTACTACATGATGAAATAAAATATAGAAATTTGTTTAAGACAATCAAAATTCTGTCAAATGAATGGAAAAAGAAAAGATAATTAGCAACTGCTGTTAAGTAATAAAAAATAATAACAACAAATTTATAGAAACTTATATAAGAAAGCTGCACTTTATTACAATATTTTCAGAACATTTTAAGGCACTTGTACGGAAGATAAATATTTTTTTGATACAGTCATTATTACGAGTACTATAGATATTTTCATATATTTCTGATTTTTAATTCAGCAATTTATAAACCTATAATTTTAAGCTTTTGAGATGTTCTTACAATCCTGTGCATTTCCTTACATTCTGAGAAGTATTTACATTCTTAGAAAAAGAAAATGAAAATTCTATAATACTCATAATACTGTCAGAGCCACCAATTGACTGTTTATCCGCTATTTGTCATGTTACAGCATATTTCAGTTCTTTTTCAAATATCTCCTGCATGAATACGCAAAGTAAGTGCCTTTAACATTAATGTTTATACAAACCACGATGTACGAATAAAGAATAAATAGGCAGTGTAAAAGATTTGATGACACAACATTGCATGAGACTTATAATATTACGTATAAACATATTTTACATGTTCTTATATATTTTACATATGTACAGCATGTTTCATAAGATACATCGAATTTGTCGATTAATAACGGAACATAAAATCGTCAAGTAAACTACATCTTATAAAACATGCTGTGGAAAATACTTATACCTATGATGAAGCACACTTCGAACAACTATACGCGCTATGTTGCTTCGTTTGGAATGATTCTTTTATGAGAGATTAAAATGAACAAAATAACGAACAAAATTTTGCTAGCTTGTTCGTTGACGTCGAAAAGAATTACCATCCATAATTCGTGAGCTTCGATTAGCACATTGCCATTTTTGGCACAGTTTCCCTTCTTCGTGTACAATACACTTTGAGTCACACTTTCCCAGTTTTAATGGTCCGTTTAAATATTTCTATTGAATATCCCATTATCGATGATAGCATCACTTTATGATCTTCAACAAATAATTCATCTGTTTTATGTAGTGGCAATAATTTTAGCGATGATCATGGTCATCAAACTGAGTGGAAGGTACCACGATAACGACGCAATGCTTTCCGCCGCAGAGTCCGCATCCTGATTGGAAGACGTGACTAGCTGCTCGTCCGTTTCGCCTGTCGAATTTTATTAAAATCGTAGGGAATTTATGCAAACTAAGAGAATCGTCGCTGATTGGATGGTTCACTGCACCGAGCACGCTTAACACAGTTTCGCGCGTGAAACAACAGAAGTCGAATGTAGGTTATAATTGCAGGCTGTTGTTGTTGTTTGGAACTTATATTTAACCGGAACGCTGCCTTGTGAACTCTGTGTCTCGCAATCCCGATTTTACGATATTTTCCCCTTGAAAATTTGTTGTCCCATTTTGTTGCCTTCTAACCCGAGTTTACGACTCAACGAGAGATTCCTCGAACGAACAAGTTTTCATTCTCGTCCGTTCACTTTTTTCCGCACCCGCGCGATTCATAGTGCAGATTGTTGTCTTCTGGAAAAGCCAGTTTTTTCGGGTTAATGGAACTGTGATTGTTCGTCATCGCGCGTAAACCGCAATTCCTTTGATCGTTCATCACGAAATTTGTCAGCATCGTATTACGTCACAATATGTCGCCAGAGCGGCAATTTTGACTGTAAATTTTCTGCCAATTACAATGCACGACAAGATCGTTAAGTTTCAAGATTTTTGTGCTTCTGTACATTTTATTATCTCCGTCATTTTTAAGTTTTTCAAAATTCATGCTTCAGAAAATTGAACAATTTCACCTTGTTATATTATTACTGCGGATCAAGATTGAAGGAATAAAGTATAATTATTTAACAGTTTATATTTGTATCTGCATGTTGTCGAAACGTCAAACAGAAAGTGTGCTTTAACAAAAATCGAATGTGTCTGAAAAGTTATTTAAATTAAAGATAAATATTATTTTTGAAAATATCAGTCATATCATGGAAAGCTAATTACTTTGCTAATTATGAATTTTATAATTTTTTTCTGATTATATGAAATAGTTATATAAAGAATTTCTAAAAAAGTACAAATTTATTGTAAAATCGAATTTATAATTTTGCATTGAAAATTTATTTTATATTCAAATTTTAAAAAAAAAGAAATATTATTTGAAATAAGTTAGGATATCTATATTTTTAATATTTGTAGAAAAAACAATACTACTGTACTCTTAGTGCGCACAAAAATCTTTAATATAAAATATATTTTACTTTTATCTTAAAATTTATTACTTTAAAATTTAAATTGTTTTATTAATTAAAATATCTCTGCATATGTACCAATATATATGCATAGAATTAGAATTAAAATTTTCCAAATTTCATATTATTTATTCAATCAGAAAGAAAATCTTACTTTTTTAATTCTTAATCTTATTTTTTCAAGAAAAGTACATTACGAAAAGAAATATTATGGAATGCAGAGTGTTAAGAGATACATTCTTACATATGTAAATATTTAGCAACTTCCACATAGACCTTACCAACAGAAATCAACCCGAAAATAAAAAAAGTAAGTGCAAAAGGAAATGAGAATACAACATGCCCTATACCAAATGATTCCTTGAAATATAAAATTATTAGAACTAAAAATATAATGCTCGTGCAGATAAACTGTACGTGTAAGAGAGATCAACAAAAGTACGTGCACGTGAAGGTGTGTGTATATGTACGTGTAACTGTGTAATGAGATACAGAATAGAAAATTCAAAGGAAAAAGAACATAAAAGAAAGACAAAGGAAATGGAGGTTAAGGTTGATTTTATTCATTTCCGGTTAGAGGCAGGGAAAGGAATAGATATTGTCCTGCAATAGATTAAGTTCCAAACAACGTAACCGTCCTCCGGATAGTTTTACCATGCACCTGTTTGCTTCATACTTTTGCGCAGAGATTCGTGCTTGCATGTACGCGTGTACGTGTACATACGCGGATATTTTTATGCGTTCGTGCAGTGATACATCCTTCGCGAGTATATGCAGAAATTCGTGCAATATTATCAATGAATTAATCGTCATGCCACACAGTGGTTCAACTTCACAGGCCTGTCCACAGATGGCGCTCTCTGCAACGTTTCTCTTGCCGCGTTTAATATTTCGCGGGAAACGAAGCAGGCGGAGTGCTCTAACCTAGAGCTGCTAGTGTTGACAGGCCTGATTTAAGAATTTGATAAAACTCTATTCTGTTCGTGAAATTATTTAAAGCTGTTCAAAGCAGTAACAATGAATTATTTCACATAATCTTTTATATAGTAAAAAGCAGCTGAAAATGGTATTATTCTGCTTTAAACGATATGATCATTATGTTAGTGAAATAAAAGCGAAATTCGTGTGCATGACAAAGAAAATGATGCAAGGTTATCACCAAAAGTGAGTGCCGGGAGTGTGACACGCCCATAAATTGAAGTTCGAATCAAAATAAAAATATTGAAATATAAAATAGGTGAAGATAGGAGACAAACACAGCAAGAAGTGAACTAATACTTAGACAAACTACAAGTAATTTGTAGTCAGATGCAGTCACGTGAATAAGCAACAAGAAATAATAAGAGAAAGAAAAACGTGACAAATAGGGAAAGTTTAATGTTGTAATATTTACTGTTTTCAGCAAACTGGATCCAGTGATGGTGACAGACGATATTTCACGTTATCCCTTTCTCGTAGCTAACACACGAATAGGAGATACTATTCTTTTTTATTTTTTTTTTCTAGTTCAACCATTTTGGCGGATATATAAAACTTCATTTTTTCCCGCCTGGCTAATAAATACTCTGGGCTTCGGAAAGCATGCGAATATAATTCCCGAAATGATTTCTTTTTTTTTAACAATTTGTTTAAAGTTTGGGAAACAAAGAAGATGTATTCTTGTATGGATGTAACCTTAGGAGGACTTCCGGTATTTCAACGGAAACGACGAATCGCGAAGCTAATGTCACTGTTAATTATTTAAGAAAATTAATATTTAATTGACGTTATTATTTTCAGTTGATATAACGTTTAATCAAATTTAATATAATGTTTAATAAAATTTATTTTGCAGGAGTTCCAGATAATTTCCAATATTAAATTTTATGGAAGTCATCCCAGGCTTGATAAGGATGAGATTGAGTGAATATTTTGCACATTGGCAAAAATAAGGTATACAATTTTTAATAATGCAAATTAAATTCCTAAATAATAGAAAAATATATTCTATTATAACGTTACTCTTGTACTGTGTTCATGAATATTGTAAAATCCCAATATTATTAAAGCAATAATTAAATAATTAAAATTTATTTATGTTAATATTTCTGCCCATGTGCGGATACCATTTAATGTAGAATTAATGAAAATGTACGGTCAATGATGTATTAAAGCAATCTTACGAATATGTTAGCAAATTAATCGTATGTTATATGTACCATGATATGGATGATTCAATAAGTATACAAAATATTGTTTACTTTCGATGTGAATACCTCCACCATGAAATACCCAAATTAAAATGCCAAATTAAATACCACGTTTTCAAACATATTCACCGAAGAAGTTTGTGCAAATTATTTATATTAACATTCGAATCACTGTGTTGTGTTATAATGACTGACAAAATTCAAAATTTTTGTATGTGTTTGTTGTTCATAAATTATATTTCAATCCATTGCTTTTTAATATTAAGTATAGAATTATTTAAATACCAATAATTAATTATACTTAACAAGTATAGAATTATTTAAATACCAATCATTAATTATACTTAATAAGTATAGAATTATTTAAATACCAATTATTAATTATACTTAATAAGTATAGAATTATTTATATTAAGTATGGAATTATTTAAATACCAGTTCATAAAAAATACTAAAATACATGCAAATAATTGCAATTCGTTATAAATGCCTTAATATTCCCGAGTTATTTCACTGTCATTTTTGTATTGTAATTTTCATGACGAGCGTGACTTCACATTGTAAGTTAATGGTTTGAAACATGAATTACGAGATATTGTGTAGCGTGTTGTATTAAAATTAGAGTGGCGTGTCTAGTGATAATTTTGGCTATTTGAATGTGGAAGAGCTGTTGAATAACGAGTGTCCTAACAAGAATGAAAGATTGTTGATCGTCATACTGTA
Source organism: Eufriesea mexicana (assembly GCF_001483705.2). Lineage (NCBI taxonomy): Eukaryota > Metazoa > Arthropoda > Insecta > Hymenoptera > Apidae > Eufriesea > Eufriesea mexicana. The sequence goes on along the minus strand of NW_016908882.1, from coordinate 66,405 downwards.
AACTACAATTTAAACTGTATTTTTTAAATATCGTTTGATGTGTTTCGTATTTTGTTATTTCGACAAAGACGATTTTTCTCTAAATTGTTCAATTTCTCTAAATTTCTCCATGGTTATTGTATTTTATTACATGCACAAATTTCTTCGATGACTATAAGCCCTAGGTATGTAATAGCCAGGTGTTCGAGACACCAAATACTGTATCCTCGCCTTTTGTAATTTGCGTATTACCACTTCAGATCCTTGTGTAATAGTGAAATAAGTTCCAACCATCCACTACTAGAAAGATCACAGTACAATCTTATTAATGCTAACTTTGAAACATAAATTATAAGAATTATGACTAAATGCACTCGAATTTATTACAAAATATGTACAGTACTATCTAAGACATTAAAAGAGAAAGTTTGAAAGAGATATATTACAGTAATTTATAATAGAAATGATTAATATAGATATTTACAGAAATATTAATAATGATCTGTATTTGAAATTTTCTACGTAAAATTAAGATAAAAATTAGGTGTACTAATATTTAAGTGTCTATATACATATATATATTACATATTTTATACGATAGTACTCTGATCATAAAGAAGTGGATATCGTGGAACATTTTTATGGCGAGGTAAGAATCTGGTTTGGCTCGAATGAAGCTTTAGTACCTGCGTCTAAAATGATGTCGCCGACGTCACCATTCTTGTCATCGTCTTCGTAACCATCAGAGGATTCCAGCATGGCATGCGGAAAAATATCCTCAGGATTTTCGCGTAGCCATTGGACATTACCTAACGTTCCCTTGGTTGCTGATCTGCACCCGAACCACCAATAGGCCGTCGATCTAGGGAATGCTGGCTCAGCAACGTCCACCTGAATAATATTTAATAAAGTTTAATCAACTGAATCATGCTTCTTCCATTCTAAATAATTAATCATTTTTATAATTAATTTTTCGTTTCTTGCATTAGTCCCTTGCACTACGCTGAAACTCGGAAAATTTGGCCCGAGATTAAGACCACGAGTCAGACTCGGGATATTCATGTTTGGCCTGATACGTCGATCACAAGTCAGATTCGTGATATTTATGTTTGGTCCGATATGTCGATCACGGGTCAGACTCGTGATATTCACGTTTGGCATGAAATCAAACAACGAGCCTGACTCGTGATACTCAAGTTTGGCCTAAAATTTTCATCACGAGTCAGACTCGTGAAAATAGTGCAAAGGCACTATTAATAGCATAAAGAGATTACTTTTCCACATTTGCTATTTTTAACAAGATTAAAAAGTGGTTTTATGGTTTCTTTCCAATGGGTAAAAATATGATCAAATTTATTATTTAGAATTATAGTTAAAGTAGGGAGTTAGAACAATTTGCATATTTTAGTGTAAAATTATGCAACCATAGCTGTTATGTTTTTAGGATAGGAGTATGGCTGACCATAGATAGATTCTTTCCCCTTACGTTCTTTCGCATTGCTTTGTTCGATATTATCATTTATTTTCATTGATAATAAATAATTTTAGATTTGTATTATGTAATATAAAAATATTCCTTTTAGAGCGTATTTTCATCAATTTTCAATTTTTCAAGAAAATACTATTAAGTATTTCGTTAGCTATTATGTTTTTAGGCTAGGAACATGGCTGACCATAGATAGTTTCTTTCCCCTTACCCTCTTTCACTTTACTTTATTCGATATTATCATTTATTTTCATTGATAATGAATAATTTTAGATTTTTATTATGTAATATAAAAATATTTTTTTCGAAAGTATTTTCTTCATAATTAGAAATTTCAAATTCCAAAAAGAAAACATTATTTTTATATCATAATTATCAATATTATTGATAATTGGTCTTAAACCGTGAGAAATATATAAAAATATTATTCCTAAGTATTTACCGAGAACGTCCTGTCGTTGAATCGGTAATAGGCATTTCCTTTGAAGAAATACGTGTAACCACGATAGACGATCGAGGCGTCCAGATTGTCCGGGACACCTTCCCAGTTCGAAGTCAGTTTTGGATACGTGTTCTTTACAGGTGGTTTCTGGGCAGGGTCGAACCTCCAGAATTTGGTGCCCTTGTAGAAATAGATCTTGCCATTTCCGGTCCAAACGGTCACGGTATCGATATTATCCGGGATCCCTGTAAAACCTTCACTGATTTCCTTGGGATAGTCTCCGTCCATTCTCTTGCCCACGTATCTCCAGTATTTCGAGCCCTGCAGCGAAGTAATTCATTTTTATTTACATCCACTAATCTACAGAATTAAACTCGCAACGTGTTTTTACCAAAAGTAAAAATTATAAAAGGGGGTATTCTATGTAAATTTTCGTACCTTGAAGAAATAAGTTTTTCCATTTTTATAGGTGAAAGCAGCGTCAATGTTCCCTGGCAGTCCTTTCCACGAGTGCGAAATGTACTTGGGATAGCCGACTGCCACGCCATCTGCTGTTAATCTCCAATACCGATCACCTGTAGTTAAAAATATAGTTTATAAATTTAACTATAGTAAAAGCTCTTTTAAAACACGTAACAAATGTTTTCCTCTTTTCTTTCGAATTAATATTACCTACATATTCATTAGTATTACTAAATTACTATACATTAGTATTACTAACCTATTACACATGATCTACAGAAGTTTCATACACGTGTTTCTTTAGAATACAGATTTCTACTTTATCTTCCTACGTATCTTTTACCTAAGACAATTTGTATTCTATTTACTTCCTGTATGTCTTACAACTTCCATAGAATGAGACACAATAGATGGCCATTTTTGTTAAGGGGATTTTCCTTTAGTCAATTGACTCTACTTCCTCTTTTATGTTACACATGCATTCTCATCGCAGAGCCGACGAATACATACCCTTGAACACATACATGTGACCCTCCGCAGAATTGAACATAGTATCGACCCTCGGATCTGTGCATAGTTCTGAGTCCTCTTCGCTAGGTGGCGAAGTAGTGGTGGTATATCTTGGTCCGCTTGGAATACCACCGGTGCTTACTAATTTCTTTCCATACAGGGCCTAGAGTAGAAGCGAAATATTTTTGTACTTTTTCTCTTTCTCAAATATAATATATTTTTTTTATGATATTATATCGGTTTTATTACTTAAGTAATAATTTAATATAAATTAATAGTTTAATATTAATTAATAATTTAATTTAGTTTGTTGCATTAAATGGATTTCTGTATTGCAGTATTTACCTGGATGCCTTGAATGTCATCGTCGTCCAACGTGAAGTAGGGTTCGTAGCCGCGATAGAAGGGTGCCATTAGGGCAGTCTTAACGTCGCTATGGCTCAATCCAAGGGAATGGCCAAACTCGTGAGCGGCTACTTGGAAAAGATTCGTGCCACGGAAGCTGTCAATGGTCCATTGTTCTGCGTCGTCGAAATGGGCATCACCACCGTACACAGGGAAATAAGCGTGAGCCAAAGTGCCACCAGGTCCGTCGAAAGGATCCCCGTCTCCATGTTCCCCTTTCTCGAATCTAATCTCAATATGGACCTAAAAGGAGTGAATTAAAAATTACTATGGGAAACGTTCTCTCGACTTATTTCAAATTCTACTATTATTTATATTACTTATTATTAGATTAATTAAATATTCTACAAATTTTGAGTTACATTATTCCTAACATTATCAAAATTTATCAAGCATTATAAATGCAATATATCAAAGCTAGTAATATAGAGTACAATTTAAAATGGAGGATGTATAGTGAATTCCAATTTTAATTTATATTTATTTAAATAGGAACATTGTTGGTATCCCTAGAGTGTAAGTTAATAACAAAGGGAAGTAGATTATATTATTATAGATTATTATAGACTATATTATAGATTTTATATATAAATATATAAAAATGTACACCTACTTTTGATAAAATTAATCTTAAAATATAGTAACGTAATTATATATATATATATAAAATTATTTTCATCATACATTTAATATATCATATCATATATTTCATTTTAGATTAATACTTCTAATATTAATACTATAGCAAGAGTTATATCTAAAATATTTAACATTGAACTAAGTATGTCAATTCTTTTTTCATTCATTTCTAGAGCCATTTCCATACTTATGAATAACATTATAACTTTCTTTATGGTATGCAATATTTTTTTATAATACTTGATAATAGTTTTCATTCTATATCTAATACAATTACTGTTCTTTCAGCAGCTGCGATTCAAGAAGTAACTATCTTATGGAATTGGCCGAGTTCCAGTGACTTTGAGATGTTATGATCGAAAGCACAAATGGTTCCACGAAAAACAAGCAACGTTAAGACTATACCAAAGTCACCATCAGCAACAACGCATGCATTTTTAGCAGAGGATTTTGGCTACGGGTTCCTTAAAAAGACTGTGCTCTCGGCTTCTTCTCTTTTGCTTATAATCGTGAAAAATGTCGACAAATATTATTCGTCTCACCTGACCCGACTTCTTTTGAATGAAAACGAGATCCGTGTATTCCGACCACACTTTGAACGCTTTGTTCAACTCGACGTCGACTTTGTGCTGTGGCAAATTTCGCGGATACTTGCTGATCTTGTACGTCAATTTCTTCACGCGCCATCTCGAGCCTGTAAAAGCGATGAACGATGCATTAAAGAATTGGAAAAATATTTGCCATGCTTCGTGTGTAATACAACGATACTACAATTTTTCTGTATCATTTTGTAGCTTCAATTTCAAAAATTTGTATATATATAAATTTGTAACATATATATAAATATGTAAATATATACTATTACATATTTTACATATAATGCAGTATATAATATTCTTGTAATATATTTATTTGTAAATATATATATATATAAATTTGTAAATATATAGTATTACATATTTTACATTTAATGCAGTATATAATTTTATATAAAATTTATAATGGTATATAAAAGTATATAATACTATATATTATTATATATTTTACATATAATTATATTTCTTCAAGAAATATAGAAATATATAAATACATTTCTTGAGAAAATGTGTTAAGAAATGTAAATATATATATAAATTTGTAACATATATACAAATTTGTAACATATATACAAATTTGTAAATGTATATATAAATTTGTAACATATATATAAATATGTAAATATATAGTATCACATATTTTACATTTAATGCAGTATATAATATTATATAAAATTTATAATACTATATATTATTATATATTTTACATATAATTATATTTCTTCAAGAAATATGGAAATATAGAAATATATTTCTTAAGAAAATGTATTAAGAAATATAATTATTTGGAAGATGATGATCTATGAGATGATTGAAATTTTAATGATTTTTAATGATTGAAATTTTATTATAGATCGAAAATATGTATTTTTAATACACAACTAGGAATATATCGGATTATTATTCATTCTCGAAGAAACTTATACAATATTGATTCGATGCTAAGCGCGTTAAAGACTACCAGCAGACTCATGGCGAACTTCTTGGTAATTCTGTGAAGTTCCTTTATGTAACTTCTACACGTGGCAATCATTGCACTACTGTCTTATTTATCCCTTGTGCAACGATTTATTTTTAAACGTAAGCACCCGTCTATCCAACGCAGAGAATTTTATTATGGGGACGTCGTCCGGTTCCATTCATCTTCGACGTATCTAATCTACTCTCAGAATCATCAAAATGTTATTTCCCCAGTCGTTGGTAATCCATCATTTTCCCAATCAAGTATGCTGATTCACCCCCCTTAATCATAGCAACGCGCCGTGAAGTTAAAACTCATACCAAACGCGATAAACTTTGCACTTGTTTCATTCTAGACACTTCAAAAAATCCATTACACAGTTTCTCATTGTTCTACTCCATTTATTCCTACTTTTATCGTGTGCAGTTCAAAAGTTTGTAATTGGAACGAATTCGGCTTTGATTGGTCATAATGTTAGGTTAGCTTCTTTAAATACAATTGCAAAGATGGATTGGTCTAATTTTCGTTGTTAGTTGGATGATCACACTTACAAATAAAATTATATTGTATCTGGTAACGAAAACAGTGAGAGAATACATGGAGACCAACCGAGGCAGAGTATTTACTAAGTTACGGGCCGTGGTGGCGCTAGTGAGTTAAATGGCAGATCGCCTTGGGACTATCGCATTAGCAAAATAAGGAAACCTTTTATTCTTTACTTAATCAAGCTTTTGATTATTGTTATACATTGCATTCGAACACTTTTGTGATTCAATAATATTTGTAATAAATTTACTATAGATGTATATACTATAATCTCGAATCTTTTAAAGGTAAATCTTGGGATTATCACACTAGCAAAATAAGGAAACCTTTTATTCTTTATCTAATCAAGCTTTTGATTATTGTTATACATTGCATTCGAACACTTTTGTGATCCAATAATTGTTATGGTAAAATTCAATAGTGAAGCAAACTCTACATTCCAGCGGTGTGGGGGCGATCCCTTCCCCCAGTGTTCTGGCTTTTGTCACCAGTTTTCTGAAGACGACTTTTGACCTGCGAGGCCTTGAACTTTCCAGTTCTAACCATTCGCCCGTTCAATAAAGATCAACACAGTTTTTCCACAGTTTTCACTGACTACTATTCCTTGCGTAATAACCCCTTTAACAATAATGTTTGTAATAAATTTACTATAGATGTATATATTATAATCTCGAGTCTTTCAAAGGCAAGTTGCTGTCATTTCTCATTTTTCTTTCTTCTCTTTCATTTCCAATTTTCAGAGGTCAAATGAAACAGAGTGTTAAAGCACTGTCATAGATACAGACTCAGCGTGTATTCAAGATGACCAAATGTGAGATCAGAAGAAACCATCAGAATCAAAATACCCTATTTATCCCAATACCATGGTAAGTACAAATTCCCTAGCATCTCTTCTAATTTTTCGATAAACTGACACGAAATTTTTCTTTTAGGTTGGAAACGATGCACAGTGAGATCTCGATGCAGAAATAACCGACGTGTGGCGAAGAAGAAGCTCATTACCCAACAGATCGCCTCGTCATCGTATTACGGATCTATTATCTCTCGCAAACGACAGATCCAGCAGCAAGGTTCCACCAGCCAAGGTTAACTAACGACATCATCTCCGTGATTAGAGAGCAAAACTCGTCGAAGCTTAGATCCTTCCGCGTTCATTCTCTTTCAACTCTGCTCGCTCATTGAAACGAGTCTCCCTAGGAATGGCCCCTCGCTGTGAAAAGGTGGCGATTTCGGGGCACAGCGAGTTTTCTACCAGCTCTGTTTGGCCCAGGATCGACCTACTGGGTCACAGCTAGAGAGCTGTTACGCGACGGACTTCCATAGGATGCACGCATCGGTGATCTCGCTGCCGTGGGTTCACTGAAACCGGCAACTGCTCGCGCAAGGTTCAAAGTCACGGTTAGGATCGATCGGATCTCGATGATTTCCCTGGTGAATTGCACCGCTGCGCGTGTTAGGTGTGATTGGACGCCAGTGAATCAAGCGTCGGTCACTTTCTTCCGAGAAGAACGGATCCAGTGAAAAGGAAACGGTGTACGACTTATGGCCGTGGTTGATTGGGTAGGCTCGCGCGAATTCTCTCTGCTCGGAGTTAATTAGCGTGACGCTTGGTCAAAGGGCAATTAGCGTGACTTGGTGTCATGTTTGCTGGAACTAGGCTGGCAAAAAGTTCGATTTTTAATCGTTTTCGTGGAACTGGAAATGAGATTTTTACAGTGAATTCTTAGTGACGTAGGATAGTATGAAATTGCTCTATTTTTCAACTGTGTCCTTTAGTCTAGTTTATAGGTCAATGATGGATTAATATGTTATTATGGGTCAATTGAATTTTTTGAAAATATTACTGCATCTTTATCAACAGATCTGTATATATTTGTATATAATTTTGTTTGATAGTTTTATTATGATTCAGATGAATATTTGTTATAAGATAATATTAATAATACTGTTTTTAATTAATATCAAAGCAAATGATATTAGATATTTCTGTGCCTGTTTGATAAATGAAAATTGATTTATCTTGAAAGAAAGACAAATTATTATTTATAATTTCAACTGTGTCCTTTAGTCTAGTTTATGGGTCAATGTTGGATTAATATGTTATTATGGGTCAATTTAATTTTTTGAAAATATTACTCCATCTTTACCAATAAGATTATGTATGTATATATATTTGTATATAATTTAGTTTGATAGTTTAATTATGATTCAGATGAATATTTGTTATAAGATAATACTAATAATAGTGTTTCTAAGTAATATCAAAGAAAATGATATTAGATATTTCTGTGCCTGTTTGATAAATGAAAATTGATTTATCTTGAAGGAAAGACAAATTATCATTTATAATAAATATGATATCTAATCACTTGATAAAAATAGATGAAGCATGGTAATAATATTAAGCCTGAAAAAGCCTTGTAAGATATGCATCTGGAATAATTGCAATGGTTAAAGAATGCATTTGGAGCATTGGACAAATAGGTGCGATACAGGCGCGTATAACCTGTTTAGGGTGAGTGACTCTACATTGAAGATAATGAGGCAGGAAGTCAAAAGTCACACTGGATTGTAATGTTGGAATGTAACACAATTGTAAGACAATTATCCAAACACCTGATAACTGTTTTACTATTCTTTCGCAATGATTTTTCCCAGAACATTTAATTTGTAAATTATGTAGCATTTAATACTGAACTTCTAAGTTCAGTACTTTATTTATTATTTATTAATTAATTTATAGCTTTTTTCAATCAAGTGACAATCCCAATATTAATAAACATCAATATTTCATAGAATAATTATACAAAGTTAGAATGAATTAATTATATAATTATGCAATATTAAAAATGATAATAAATTAACCCTTTGTACTGGTTGATATTTTGATTAAAAAAGAATAGGAATTCAAAAATTTTCTGCTATAAAACTGACTATATCTTTTTGAGCAGTGAATAAGAAATCGTATAATAATTAAGACGTACAATTAAGACACATATTAATAAACATCAATATTTAGTAGAATCATTATACAGGGTTAGAATGAATTAATTATATAATTAGTCAGTATTAAAATTAGACAATAAATTATCCCCTTGCACTGGTTGATTTTTTGGTTAAAAAGAAAGTAAACATTCAAAATCAATTAATTATATCAATTCAAAATTAATTAATTATATAATTAGTCAATATTAAAATTAGATAATAAATTATCCCCTTGCACTGGTTGATTTTTTGGTTAAAAAAGAGTAAAAATTCAAAAATTTTCTGCTATAAAACTGACTATATCTTTTTGAGCAGTGAATAATAAATCGTATAATAATTAACCACGTAGAATTATTTCATTTCAATTCATATCTCACATATTGTTATATTATAATAAATTTGACGTATTAATTATTAAATGGCGTCTCTCGAGTACAAAGGGTTAATATATACGTTGGTAAAATAATAAAAATAAATTTTATTTCTAATTGCTTTTTATTCCAGCATTAAAATTCATGAATTTTTTCTTTTTTTCTTTAATTTGGTTCGATATTTAGGTACAGAGTTGTCGACTATCGCTTAATTTTAATACACATCGTAATCGTACAATATATAAATCGGACTGTATTCTTATGAGATTAGATAGGTGCGATTATTACGAATTTGGATCTTGTTACGACATCCACCGATTAGATAATCAAGAAGTCGGTCGACTGTTATGTCATAGTGTTCTAGTAAACTCCGATTCGATTTTTATTGAATTCCATTAGAGCGAAAGTGGTTTCAATTCGCCTTTGCTTTATTAAATTTCTCTTTGCAATAGCGAAACTTGTGTATTTCCTGTATTCTATTTCCAATTGAAATTAATTGCTGTACTTTGATTTGCACGTTTAATAACAACGAGGATATAAATTGAGCGTTGATGTATAGTCTTATCTTGGAATTAGAGTACTGTGTTTAATCATTTACCTTGAAGAGCGTATCGCTTCGACCTTCCGAAACCAGGACCAACTTTGTCTTTAACGCCACACCTTGGCAGTGCCATTAGCTTGTACGTCTCCTCGTCAAAGTCACCTGGAAACAGATAATTTTCTTGATAATAATTGGAAATTGAAAAGAGTGATAATAGGCGAAGTCGGCGAATTTTAATTTCTTCGTTAATAAGTTTAACATTAATTATAATAAATTTGCAAGTTGAAGGAAAATGAAAAAAAAAAATAGTTGAAATTTATTATTTTATAAATAATAAACTAGTAATTATCTTTTTAAGTAAGTCTCATATCAGATATAATAATATATCTATAAGATGAAGAGAAATAAAAAATATTAATTATTTAATTATGTAAAATTAATCATTTCAAAGGTAATAGATTAGTTAATTCCAAAATAGGATTTGATTAATTGTTTATATTTTTAATATTATTATTCGCTAAATTCTCAATAATATCTTGACTTTTAAATAAAATACTATTAAAATTTCCGTTAGTGTTTAGATCCCAATTTAATTTTTCATATTTCAATAATTATATAAAATTAATTATTTCAAAGATAATAGATTAGTTAATTACGAAAAAGGATTTGATTAATTAGTTATATTTTTAATATTATAATTCGCTAAATCCTCAATAATATTTTAATTTTTAAACAAAATACTATTAATATTTTCCTTAGTGCTTAGATCCAAATTTTACATTTCACATTTCAATAATTATATAAAATTAATTATTTCAAAGATAATAGATTAGTTAATCACGAAAAGGGATTTGATTAGTTATTTATATTTTTAATATTATAATTCGCTAAATTCATAATAATATCTTAATTTTTAAATAAAATACTAATAAAATTTTCGTTAGTGTTTAGATCCAAATTTTACATTTCACATTTCAATAATTATATAAAATTAATCATTCCAAAGATAATAGATTAGTTAATCACCAAAAAAGATTTGATTAATTATTCATATTTTTAATATTATTCGCTAAATTCTCAATAATATCTTAATTTTTAAACAAAATACTATTAAATTTTCCCTTAGTGTTTAGATCCCAATTTAACGTTCCACATTTCGATAATTCTCTCATTTTATTTGTTCTCCGTTATAGTAATTTATAAATTTCATTTTCCAGGATTTCCAATGTATTAAGAATCTTTTCGAACATTCATCAGTCTCAAGGGAGTCAATCCACGTGAAGCACAATTGCAATTTCTATCATTCGTTTCCCATCAAGGCTGCATCGAATGTAGGTTCACTTCAGATCTCGGGATTCGCAGGTATCGATCCTTTTACTATACTGCACGCTCAGTCTTTCCCAGTTACGATTATTCCTGCATGTATGTGTCTCCTGATATCGCGATGCATATGCATTAGCGTAACGCGAACGCATATATGCATAATATGCGGAGCATGCGAAAACGTTATGCCGGTTACACACCGCAAGTCCAAAATAAATCCGATGATCGAGTCGAGTCAGTTCGTGTGCACAATAACGGGGCCATATTAGGTTCGAGTGGTTAATTATTCGTTAATTGGGACACTCGGCGTGTTCATACGCAATGAATCCTTTGTCCGAGTCAGTTTGGAAGTGTTCCACTTGGTTTGGAATTATTCAAACAAACAATGTGCGACGACCTTTAGTCGTGTTATATTACGCGATAATTTTTAATCGAATTGAATTAATCGATGTGCATAATAACAGGACCATAATCGATTCCAACAGTCAATTATTAGTGACCTCGATTGTTTGTAATTGTTTGATTCGGTTTGAACAAGTGTGAGACGAGCTTTAGGTGTCTTATGTTACGCGATAATTTTTAATCGAATCGAATTAATCGATGTGCATAATAACAGGACCATAATCGATTTCAACAGACAATTATTCGTGACCTCGATTGTTTGTAATTGTTTGATTCGGTTTGAACAAGTGTGAGACGAGCTTTAGGTGTCTTATGTTACGCGATAATTTTTAATCGAATCGAATTAATCGATGTGCATAATAACAGGACCATAATCGATTTCAACAGACAATTATTCGTGACCTCGATTGTTTGTAATTGTTTGATTCGGTTTGAACAAGTGTGCAACGAGCTTTAGGCGCCTTATGTTACGCGATAATTGTTATTCGAATGGAGTTAATTCGATGCGCATAATAACGTAAGCATATTAGGTCGCAAGAGTTAATTATTCGCACCCTGGATTGCATGTAATTGCTCTTTTGTTTGAGTCGGTTTGGAAGCGTTCGATTCGGTTTGAGGAAGTGTGAGTCGGGCTTTAGTGGTTTCTTGTCACGTAGTAATTCTGAATAGGATCGAATCGATTAATATGCACAATAATTTAGCCCTATTAGGTTAAGACAGATAATAATTCGCGACTTCGATCGCGTGTAATGGGCTTTGGGTCCGAATCGGTTTGAAAGCGTTCGATTCCGTTCGAGCAAGTGTGCGACGAGCTTTAGGCGTCTCGTGTCACGTGCAAACAAGCCTCAGCCGTGTTTGCGCCGGTCACGCGACTGCAAGTTGCACGTTTATTAATACTTCTCTGCGTGGAAATTGCGGTGTATTAACGGAACGATCATGCAGATCGATTTGAATACGACTAGGAGCGTGATCGGCTCTCTGCGACGGTGTGAGTGAGCTTCGAAAAGATTAAAGATGCTCTGTTCTTTGCTTTTTCATTCGAAGTTTCAAATGGACGATTTATCGATAATTAATAACTGATTAATTATAGTAATTGTTTACACGTAATTTCGTAAAAATTGGCTAGTGAATTCTGGAATTCGAGGTATTTGAGACTATTACTTTCCTGATAACTGGATTTAAGTTAAATTCTAGTTACCAATAAATATTATTACTAGATGCTTCCACTATTATACTTACTTGTTATAGTTAGTTCTTTTTATTCGTAATTTCGTAAAAATTGTCTAGTGAATTCTGGAATTCGAGGTATTTGAGACTATTACTTTCCTGATAACTGGATTTAAGTTAAATTCTAGTTACTAATAAATATTATTACTAGATGCTTCCACTATTATAGGCACTTGTTATAGTTAGTTCTTTTTACTCGTAATTTCGTAAAAACTGGCTAGTGAATTTTATAATTCGAGGTATTTGAGACTATTACTTTCCTGATAACTGGATTTAAGTTAAATTCTAGTTACCAATAAATATTATTACTAGATGCTTCCACTATTGTACTTACTTGTTATAGTTAGTTCTTTTTATTCGTAATTTCGTAAAAATTGGCTAGTGAATTCTGGAATTCGAGGTATTTGAGACTATTACTTTCCTGATAACTGGATTTAAGTTAAATTCTAGTTACCAATAAATATTATTACTTTATGCTTCCACTATTATAGTCACTTGTTATAGTTAGTTCTTTTTACTCGATACTAATTGAAATATATATTATATACGGTTTTTTAAAAATGTAAAAAATTTTTAAAATCTATTCTGTATATATGTGTTGTGTTAATAGATTGATTTCTTTGTATCAGAAACATCATCGACACCTTTTAATCAGAGTCTGATTATCCAGAATAGGAAGTGTAATATATTAATGAAAGCTGTCGAGGATAATAATGCTCTAGTTATGGAAAGTGTTCGATATGACCGCCATTTATAACACGATGGCGATGATTATGACAATGAGAGACTAGAACACGACTGTTTTACATTTTACATGCTGATTCGTACGTGCACTAATCACGATATTATCATTCTCGCTCGTTATTGTTACGCAAAACACGTAGCTAGAGCTTCATTATCACAAGACTGATGCTTTCCTTTTAATTTTCTTATTGACGAGATCTAAATACAACTAAGGAAAACTGTAATGATTCAGTTTTGAATAACGCATCTCACAGCCTCGCTATTAAAAATAATCTTTCAACCAGGAAGAAGAGATACTTATGAAATACTTCCCTATTTCGTTGTCGTATTATTACACGTACTCGAGTACTACAGTCTTTGTTGCAATTTACAGGAAAATACGAACATTGATTATTTATAAAAATGTTGCAATACAACGTGTCGTGAGTTGGTACTAAGCTATTTCTAGCGTTTAAATGCAGAAGAAGAAAATACCGTACGAAGTTTCTATTTTTATACTACATTATAGCGTATACGTTTCAGAATGCTTCGATCAATTCATAGTGACGTATAGATCAACAGAAAATGAAGGATAAGAAGCATTTTTATCGTCTTCTCATAAAAGATAAAATTTCTGATAAAATTAGGCTATAAATTAAAAAATTACTAGATAAATTACTAGATAAAAGTTTTAATCATTGTAGAACCTGTTTCGTCTAACTTAACACTAGAACTACCAACCCAGTGAAAACGACTGGTACCAGAATTTTCCTTTTCGCAATCACCGAACACATACACCTGCTTTAAGAATAAAATTGGTATCAACTGATATTAAGAAAGAACTGTAATCAATATATTCACTCATATTCATCGTATCGCTGAAAATGACTATAATCTGTGCACGTTATAGTTAGGTGCCCACTAAAGATCGGTAGTTCTAGTGTTAAAATTCAGAAACCAAGCAATTGAAGACAAAATTAGTCTCGCAATATTTAATAATTACAAATGTCTCTTATACTTATTATAATAATAATAATATATAATATTATTATTATTATTATTGTCATAATACTTCCATTATGTGAAACAGTAGTGTCAATCTCAGGGTGTACTTAGTAAATCATACTTAAGCGACTTAACTCTACCTAGCAAATAAATTTATCATTTAGAGTACTTCTAAGACCAGGTCCTAGGTGACTCAATGTTGACAGAGGCTTGGTTAGCCAACGTTTCGACGAAAGTGTAACAGGTTGCTAAAATACCGAAATATCCACGTTGAACGACACTTGTTCTTGCACTAAACATCGATTACAAAAACCTATTTAGACAAGCATTTCTAAAATTTTCTCTTTTCTTCGCTCTAGTCCTCTAATCCAACGGAGGACTCCTTTCTTCATCGCAAGGATTCCAATACTCGAACGCAAATCGATTTCACGCGGATTTTCTCGCTCCTATTCTTCTCACTTCTTGGGAAATATGTTCACGATTCGTTTCTTCCTCCTTCCAGTGTTATTTGTTACGTGTGAGCGATATGATTTACCGCAATGCACGTGCAAGGCTGACGATATCCACGTAGTAGGGGGTTCTGGATGCGTCGAACGCGTGCCAGGAGATTACTGTCGATAAACGACGTTTCATCTAGGATAATATAGCCATCTGTAGCGTACAATTTTATAGTTAGATCATTCTTCCGTTCACCTTCGAAGATTCCAGCCAGTATCCATCGAGGATTGGTATTAACCCTTTGCTGCACTCGAGAGGGGACTTCCGTTCACCTTCGAAGATTCCAGCCAGTATCCATCGAGGATTGGTATTAACCCTTTGCTGCACAGGAGAGGGGACTCAGTCACCGTTTAATCAGATTCTAAAGATCATTGTTAACCCTTTGACTACGGCAGACTTTGAAACGCACCGGTCGTACCACAAGGGGAGGAATTCATTTACAATGTCCGCCGAGGACGGCAAAATTTTGGGTACAGATGCGCCCTCCGTGGCAGAAAAGCAAACTGTGTTGAGCGCTTATGTGCGCCCTCCGTGGCAGGAAAGCAAACTGCGTTGAGCGCTTATATGCGCCCTCCGTGGCAGAAAAGCAAAATTTCTGAGCGCGTATATGCGCCCACAGTAGCCAAGGGGTTAATTAACCCTTTCGGTACTACTGCCGCCCATTGGTGGCGGCCATGAAACGTTCTCTGGGTACTACCGTCGCCTATTGGCGGCATCCGCGAAACGTCACCGATGACTGTCGCGATTCGAATAAAAAGTTTAGTGTCAATCACGCTCGAAATTTCTATGAATAGCGCAAAACACGATTTCGCGGCTTCCAGTGCAACCATTCTTGTGGAAAACTTCCTCATACCACGAATGTATAATCGCGACCAGCTCCTCCGTACCGAAAGGGTTAACATCTCGAATTTAAGATTGCCCAACGACGCGTGGAATATCGATGTAAAATAATTCTACGTCGTAATTTGCATACGATTTCTTATTTCCCGTTTTCAAAATATCCTCGACCTTATGGCAGAAAGTCTTCGAATTACTATGTTTCTGCAACGAAAAGATCGCCGAGTGCAAACGGTTCATATGCTCGTCTTTAGCTTTAAAAGACTTTGCACGACTTTTGCTTCCTTTGTCCAGAAATACTTTGTCTAGGAGCCCAGTGAAGAGGAAGTTGGTCTTGGTGTTTTGTTTGGTTTAGGTTTATTGCGAGTTACGTAACTGCAAATTGGAGAAAGATAAAGTATAGTGGGCCATTAATTGTTATTAAGGTGGAGTTAGATAATAGATAAGAAGTACCTGAGGAATTGTGTAGGAGTTTCGTGCTGAACTGTTAATAGTGTTTTCATTTCCAGAACTTTGTCAAAGTTTTTAGAGGTATTCAGTATTTTTAGCTTCTTACACGATGTAATTCGTGAATTTTGAATTTAATTTTTCAGTCAGTTAATTAATAAAATGAAATAATTATCGATAGCTGATTAATCGATTTTCCTCGAAAATTATTTATTATAATCATTAATTCTAATTTTTTTCATTATAAATTCATTATAAATCATTAATTATACTTGTCTAAAAATCATTATTACAATTATAATTAATTTTTAGTCAGTTAATTAATAATATAAAGTAATTATCGATAGTTGATTAATATATTTTCGTCGAAAATCATTTATTATAATCATTAATTCTAATTTTTTTCATTATAAATCATTAATTATACTTGTCTAAAAATCATTATTACAATTATAATTAATTTTTAGTCAGTTAATTAATAATATAAAATAATTATCGATAGCTGATTTATCGATTTTCCTTAAAAATCATTATTATAATCATTAATTATAATTTTTTTCATTATAAATTCATTATAAATCATTAATTATACTTGTCTAAAAATCATTATTACAATTATAATTAATTTTTAGTCAGCTAATTAATAATATAAAATAATTATCGATAGTTGATTAATATATTTTCGTCGAAAATCATTATTATAATCATTAATTATAATTTTTTTCATTATAAATTCATCATAAATTATTAATTATACTTGTCTAAAAATCGTTATTACAGTTATAATTCTACAATTTTCTTTAATTAAGTGATCAATTAAATCGTAATTTATCGAGATCGTTAATCTTTGGTTTTTATCGTATTCAACTACAAATGGAAATTTCTGTTCAGTCTCTTTGTCCATTTTAATTCGCGCAATGTCACGGTCTATATCGAGGCGATCGATCACAGGTGATCGAAGTGAAATCCTTTCTCTGCGAGATACATAACGCGACTTTTACCTCGATTTCGTAACGATCCACGAATTCGATCATTTTTGCATCACAGACTGCTCGTTCTGGTTGCAGATTCCATTATCTAATAGAAAGCTTTTAGCAATCCTCTCTTGGGCAATTCGACAGAAGAAGTGTTGTTCGTCTTTTCTGTCGCAGCAAATCGTTTGAAGAATGTGGTTGCGTTATAATTTTTATTACGATCTCTCGTTGTTGCGATATGACACATTAAATGGTCTGCAATCTCGAATATTTTACAATATTCCGTTTCTTGTCTTCAGAGCCACGTCGTTCTGAGTCTGCCTTAATTACGTTCGTTATTTTAATTGCGCTTAATTCGAGTGTTTTAATGACGTTTAATGACACATTGTTGATATTATACTTTTGCGAGCATTCGATTTACGTGCATGTTATTCGTGAAATAAATAGGGATTATTATTCTTTAAAAAATATATGTTTGTTAGAAAATTGGGAAATTTTTGTTCGATATGAGTGGACATTAACACTTTGCATTCGAAGATTTTTCCGCTATAGAGATATAATAATTCGAAGCTTCCCTTATATTTTTCTAAGATCGGTGATATTTATTTATTTATGGTAAAAATAGGTTTTTAGCATATTTGTGATATTTATGATAAAATAAAATTGGAAAACCACGTGTATTTACTTCTAATCTAGTTATCATCTCGGGATTCTTAATTTTCATAATTTAATTAATTAAGTTACTTAATTTTTCACGTATTAAAACAAACAGTGACTGAGAGTCACCTCTTGAGTGCAAAGGGTCAATTTCAACAAGTTTGAACTTAATTACGAACGTAATTATAGACATCTGTTAAAAGTGATGGCAAACGTTTTTCTCTTCCACGAAAAATAAAGATTCTAAAAAATAGAAACTCGATTATAATTGTAATAGCTGTATTATATCTTTTAATTAGTATTTTATATTCATTACGAAGCAGAATAACTTTGTGATAGCTTAATCAAAAGTTGTAAAAAGACGTGTCCGGATGACAAACTTGTAGTCACATTCACGTGAGTCATTTTTTATACGCCATTAGTGAATCTGCAGCATTTCACCGAACTCTGAGTCATCTTGTAGTATCATCATTGGGAATCTAGGAGGGAGCACGTCGTTATTTTATAACGTAATATACTTCCGGTTCCTATACGATATTTCTTCAAATAAATTTGGACGTTGAAAAATTTATTCTCCATCTTAAAATTTCGGACAACAATGAGGCGACATCTCTGAAGGAGGAGACGAAACTAGCTATCAAATATGGAGGGTATAATACTCGCTTTCTTACTTTTTATTCCTCGTATATCTATTTTCTTCTAATTCAAAGTTACAAATTTTCAAATGTCAGAAAATAAAAATTTAACAGTCATCGAGAGCTGTAAGAAAAGTATAATCAATCTCTTTTGAAAATAAAACGTAATTATTGTATTTAGGGTTAGGTTAAATACTTCCCTTTGCAAATAAAGGAATCAATTTGGAAACTCATTGAAAAAGGAAAATATAACGAAAGGCATTGTATAATAACAAAGGATTGCCATTAATAGCAACCAAAAATCATAGAATGGCAAATTGTTATTTCCTCTTTCATAAGAGGTGATTGACGCCTCCTCTATTCGAATAAAACCTTCACACGCGTGAATCATGAATCGACGTACGTAAATTTTCAAATATTCCCGCGTTATTCCATGTATTATACGTGTATTGTACCTCGCTGCTTTGTCTATTCTGAACGAGTAATTTACTCCCATTAAGTATCCTCTCAGGGCCACAAAAATTACATTTTACCATCTATCAATCATTTCCTGTTCCTTTTGTAGTCCGTAGTTTCTTGTACATTTCCTTTTTGACACCCTGTATATAGGTATGCATAGACGTTATTAGTGTACGAACAGTAATTATAAATGTACTATATAGCAACGAAGAATAAACATCTACGCACTGCTTATTGCCAATCGAATATTTATCCGAATCGCGTTAAATCAACTATCACAAAATGCCAACTATATCAGTCGCTAGGAATCATCCATCTCTGATAACGCTTTATCAGTGACATTCTTTGTCTCTTCTCCAAACGCTTTTACGCCAGACGTGAAACCTCACCGGAAACAATAATTTGTTTTCTTTCGTCCGTCACGTTGTTTGCTGACTGAACGTCCAGTCAAGGCTCGAGCCTCGACAGCCATTGGTTCCCGTTCGTTTGTTTTAATACCACGCGCTCGACCGAATGATCTTTGTCGTTGAACGATGTTTGACGTTGACTCGTCGATTTTTCCAAAAGCTACTGGTCACCTCTGTTTTCCTTTTTTCCCGGTGCTACCGATTTCTGCCCATGGAAACACGGGTGTTTTCAACGCGACGAATGGTCAAACATGCGTCCGGTCTCTCAAGGTCTAGAAACGTTAAAAATCCACGCTCTTTATTCGGAGCCGGTCGAACGAGTAGTGGCGTGCTGCAGCGCACACTTGCGTGCGCGCGCAGCGAGCAGGGAATGACTCCAAGCGATCCAATGAGATACAATCTGATTGGCTCTTCGTTGCCGGGACGCTTTGGCTCTTCATTATCGCAGCTTGGAATTTGCTTTATACTAGTAAACCGTGTCATGATTGGTAAATGTTTTAAAATTTGTACGATTAATTGAAATTCCTTGGCTAATAAGGTATTATTATTCTGTACTTTTAATATTTTATTTCTATAATAGTATACATATGTTGGTGGATACTTTGGATATTTAGTGACAAATTTAAAGAACGTACAATACAATCGAATTTAGAGGTTATAATACTTTATAACGAAGATGTTACGAAGTTCTCTATTACGAAGTAAAGAAGTTTTTGTGTAACCAAAACGCGTAGGAATTTATTTGCAAATTGAATTCTTATTCACGTTTATCTTTTCAAGGCTTTCGAAACGACACTAAGTACAAGTCATAGTGTATACATATCTGGTGTTACACGTAAGATCTGGCAGAACGATAGAATAGTAATTTGGATTTTGGTAAAGCTTCTAGTATTTGGGTTTCTTTTAGTTTGAAGATTCACAGGTAATTAAGTTCAATTCCATAGAGTATGTGCTAGATGAGATGGCATATAGTACCAAGAAATAGAAATAGAGTATGCAACTGATCCTGGGTTCTAATCCTGTAATTCTTTTTTCTCCTTTTCCATATTCTTAAACTATTTTCAATTCAAATACCGCTTGCTTTATCTTGCATTAAGTATGCTTGGGAAGTAAGATATCACTATGCCAAAGTCACATGTAACTTTGCGTCAAAAGCTGAATGTGTCTGTAATTGTGACTACTTTGGGTTTCAGAATCTGGATATTTTATTTTTACTATATTTTGCCTCCCTTTGTTAAATATCGTTTAATTTTCTTAACTTATATCTTCTATTCATTTAGAAACTTACATTTTCTTAAAAATTACTTATTTTTGTATTATTTTGGAAATTGTCGTACTTCATTTGTTTCGGCCAAAAATTTTTTAATTTTGAATTTACATTTTTCTTGGAAATGGCTTAATTTCATACGATTTGAAATTTATTTTTTGTCAGTTTTCAATATAATATTTGAAGATTGCATCTTGTTTTCCCTTGATAAAAATTGTTTAATTCTTTAATTCATATTTTGTTAGAAATTCTTTAATTTTGGAATTTATATATATATTTTTTAATTGTTTAATTTTGTGTAATTTGGGATTAATTCCTTAGTAATCATCAGTAGTACTTTAATAAGAAGTCATTGCTAGTTCCGAGTTCCGAGTGCACGTAGCCTAATTGCTGACGTGGTATCGTTTTACGAAATCATCATAATTTCAATGCTAGCTGTGCGTAGCGTAATATACCTCTTTTGGGGTACTTTAAAAGCACTTTGTCACTTCATTAAGATATGTAATATGTTCGATGTAATATATAATACCTCGTATTCGTTACGTTTTGCATTTCATATTAGCAGATCTTTCATATATTATCAGCACGACCATAATCAATCAATTGCACTTTCTTCTCACATTTTTATCATTTCTTTTTATTTCCATATTACTTTCTGTATTTCAATATAATAAACATAATTTAACATAATAGAGATAAACTCGTATATCTCTATATAATAAATTTATTATAATATTATAATAAAATAATATTCCATATTATTTACGGTATTCCAATAAAATAAACATAATCTAACATAATACTAAAACTCCTACATCACTTCCCATATTTCAAAATTCCTATACAATAAACACCATTACAATGACATAATAAAATACTCTATATTTATTTTACAGTGTACCATGACTCAAAGTTACAATTTTCAACGTACATTTTCCTTCCATTTCAAACTCCAATTAGTTCGAATATCTCGTTATCGACGCTGCTAATTAATTTAGCCGATATAATCAGACGTTTCTTCCCGATTCAGCTCGCGCTGGAATAATAATTGTTCGTACGAACGCGTATGACGCGCGCGTCTTTTGACGTATAGGAAACGACTTTTGGAATTGGACTCTGATATCATGCGTGCCAAGCTGCACCGATCGCAACTATTTCATTATTTCGATCCGGCGAATTTTACGATTTTGTTACGAGACTCGCGATGATGATTCAGACCGAGCTAGTGATACCGAACGAATGCATCCATCGTTCGAGTGATTCACGCATTCGCGACAACAATTACACTCAATTATGGTCGAATGTAACACGTCCAGGCGATCGCAAGGACGTAAATAAAAGTTAATTGATAATGGAGACACCGAGACTACCGGGGGATTCGCGGGATTAGTTCGAAGTGGATCATAAAAGAGTTGGAATGGAGGAAGTGGGTGGTAGATTTTTGGATCGTTTAATTGGATTGGTATTGAGTTATTTCTGCATCCTTCCCTGGAGGTATTTTCGTACTTTTTCTTTCTTTCTTATGTCGAATTATTTTTGCATTTTTCTATAGGAATAGACTTATATTAATTTTGCATGGATAATTTGGATAAAGTTTGTATTATTCTTTTGGAATATTCCCGTATTATTTCTCTTTTTATTATAGTGGGTTATCTTTGGATTCATTTGTTGCAATATTCCTGTATTACTTGGGAGGTAGTTTTGTATTTTCTTTTCTTTGTTATGTCGAATTATTTTTGCATTTTTCTATGGGAATATTTTTATATTAATTTTGCATGGATAATTTGGATAATTTTTGCATTATTTTTTTTTGAATATTCCTACGTTATTTCTTTCTTTATTATACTAGATTATCTTTGAATTCATTTGTTGCAATATTCCTGTATTACTTGGGAGGTAGTTTTGTATTTTCTTTTCTTTGTTATGTCGAATTATTTTTGCATTTTTCTATGGGAATATTTTTATATTAATTTTACATGGATAATTTTGATGATTTTTGGATTATTCTTTAGGAGGAATATTCTGCATTATTTCTTTGGGTTATCTTTGGATTCATTTGTTGCAATATTTCTGTATTATTTCTCTATTGTTATTTTTGAATTAATTTATTGCAACATCCAGCATTGCAAAATTAATTTTCTATTTTATTGAATTATTTTTATCATCATTCTGTTATATTATTTTCTAATCAATTTTCAAATATCTCATTCCATTATTTATTTATTATTTTTTAATTGTTCCATTGCATTATTTTTTCATCATTTTTCAACTGCTACTCTGAATTATTTTTTTATTACTCTTTGATTATGCCTGTATTCCTATTGAATTATTCGTTTAATCACCTTGGAATCGTTGTTGCATTATTTGGCACTATTTCTGAATTATTAATTGCAAATTAAATAATTTTACTTCGGAATTTTCCAACCCTTATGAGTAAAACGTATCTTAAAATTTTCTTTAAATGTACCAATTTCGTTTTTAATACAACGTTAAGAAATTTGTTATGAGAAATAAAGTATGACACTAACCTGTTATATTCAATCCAGCAAAAGCTTGGAACTCCGATATTGCTTTCGATAGTGTATCCTGCGATATGATTCCACCACTTGTTGGATTGATAGGCTGCAGGTATCCAAACTGAGACAGGTAGTTCTGCAACAGGTAAATAGAGTTTGCTTAGCAAATTTGCTTTATTTTTAACACAATGCACAAAGCGAAAAATATTTATCTTTTAATTAAAAATTCGATCCATGCAAAACATGTTTTCTAATAAAATATTAACCTTTAATTCATATTCCATTTTCAGCATCCATTCACTATCATTTTTCGATGAATAGGAATTCTTAATTAACAAATTAACGAAAAAATTCTATTATCTCGAAATAGTAACAAAGAAGAAAATAATATTATAATACATTATTACAAACAATAGTCTGTAGTAACGTAATTATAATATACACTATAATAGTCTGATATTATAGTGTACATAAATATTTTAATATTAAAATATTATACTATACATAGTAATTAAGTACACTAAATATATTTATTTATATTTCGGTTAATTATTATAATTAATATAATAATATACAATAACGTA
Organism: Eufriesea mexicana; assembly: GCF_001483705.2. NCBI lineage: Eukaryota > Metazoa > Arthropoda > Insecta > Hymenoptera > Apidae > Eufriesea > Eufriesea mexicana. The sequence goes on along the minus strand of NW_016908882.1, from coordinate 42,521 downwards.
TTAATATTTCCACGAATAAATACAGGAATTTAAAAATTCCACTAGACTAGTGACAAAAAGGTTCACGGTCCCTCAGTTGATAATCGAACCGCTAGATATCGCACGTTGGAAAAATATAAATGGGACCAGATGACTGATGTCCGAGGGGATTGACCTGACCAGTGGCTCTATTGCGGTATGATACAGTTATTTAGCCACTGTGAGGAAAGGGAATTAATATTCCGGCGAATAAAAACGCGTGTACGTGCTTCCGTTTTCCTCGTTCCCTATTCGAGGCTGAATCACACCAGATTTTGGTCGATCGAACTGACAAACGTTGTTTGTTATCTTACGGATCTCCTGGCGGTGATGAACTTGCTTCTCGTTTCTCACAATAAACAGGCCATTGAGTGAGATGGTAATAAAATTCTTTTTATAACTGCGTATCGAGCTGAGAATTAGAAAATAAATTGCGAAAGTCGTTTGTTTTCTTGTGACACTGTTTTATATTTTTATAGAAGAATTATTGGATTTTTGAAAGATTTATTCTCTATAATCGGGTCCTTCTTTATTTTCGAATTTTTGAAGTTATTTGTGTATTTTTCAGTGATACAAATATAGTCTTTCTTCTTTGTGAGAGAAGGAATATGTTTCGTTGGAGTCTTTTGCTTTGATTAGAAAAAGGAAAATTAATAATCAATTATTGTTAAAGTATTATATAATTAGATATAGGTGTATAGATGTAAGTATAGCTATAGGTAAAATTGACAAATTTGTAAAAAGCGCATTTGGCTAGTTTGACTTTTAAAAATTAAAAATAGCGGAAAATAAAATTCTTCGCAAATCTATGATATTTTTATTAATAAATTTGTGAGTATTTTTATGAGTAATATAAATCTTTTGAAAATTTTGAAATTTTTTATTAATTATAATTTCTTTGATTTTCTTTCTTTTTTTGGTTTTTTCTAAAAGACAAAGTAAGTTCAATAAAATCCAATAAAATTCTATTTGTAGAATAATAAGAAACTAGTTACCAAACGGATGTTCTATCACGTAACAGTTATCCTCCAATAAGCAGAAAACCACAATGTAGTATGAAGAACTATGAGTTACCAATATTTCTATTACCAAGAACCCTCGTCAATCTAAGTACATTTCTATCCACACCTGATTCATTCATAAACTGCACAATTTACTATTTTCTCATTAAAATACACGCATCATACAAATTTCATAAATACATCCTGATGTCCAAGAAAATACTACGCAGCACAGTTTCCTCTGATTCTTTTTATTTTTACACCATCTATTGAATTCATATACATAGGTATACACTTAACCTATACACTCATACCTATCTTGGAAGATTTTCTTAAATTCCTCATTTACTAAATTAAATTCCTAAATTACTATTATGGAAGAATTTCCTAAATTCCTATTATCATCGTGTATTTTTCGTTCATCGTTTTAATTCAATGATTCGAGTAATAAGTTCCTCCATGAACTCAAATGGCCAAGCAACATTAGTTAGAACGCCTAACCTAACCTAGAAAAGTCCAAAAAGTATATGGTTTGAATTAAATTTTGAACTTTACTCACGGATTGTGCGTAATTTTAAGTTCATTCTTATGCTGGATTTAGAAGTACTCCTCCTAATTTTATTTGCAACATATATACCGAAATACGTCTAAAATAACAAAAATGTTTGAGGTTAATTGACGAATCCTAAGACGAAAATTACGTTGATACTCTGCCAATGACATTTCAATAAACCGTGACACGATCATTGGAACATGTTTGTAAATTATATTAAGTGGCGCCATCGATTGATAGCAAAATGATATTGCCAAAGTCGTGTCACTTAAGATCATGTTTAATTTCTAGCTCTAGATGTTCAATGAGAAACATTAAAATGGTGAAAATTATTATTAACTATGAATTTCAACTATCATTTTGTATTAATAAAAATTGTGAGTATTCTCTAATTATCTAATTATTAAAATCCTCATATTAAAAAATTTTACGATTTCTATGATAAATATATGTAAATAATTTCCAAAATATCGATTTGTTTAAAAAATGTGCTAAAAATTGATATTTCTTTATTAATTTATTTAGTTATCTTTACTCTGACAAATATAGATAATTACCAAAAAAATATCTTTTAATCGGTCATAAATATAGTTGTTGAAAACTAATTATTAATCGAGGAATGAAAAATTACTAGATACAATGAAAATTACTAGATTAATAGAAATAGAAAATTGTGGAAAAATTAAATTGTCTCATGTGACAAGTGTCGCCCTCTCTAACCTTTCTTAACTATTCCAGTGGACAGTATTCCCTCGACTGACTTTACGAATGTGCTATATAGGGCTTAGCAACCATAAGCTCAGCCTCTGCTGGATCCTCGTAAACGCAAAGCTATGCTGTGACTCACGTTACAGTAACGGATAAAAGAGATATTCATTCGAATAATCGATGTGCATGCTGTGATCCGGTGCATTCTTGTTGCTCAGAGACTCGGCGAGACGGAAGCCTTGAACGAACAACCATGATTCATCTTTGCAGCGAAATAACCTCTCTGTGCTATATTTTTCCTGCTTGAGAACCTTGCTGTTAATATATACATACACGGTAGGAGATTTTGAATGAATAATCATGAATTGATTCAAGAATTGATTTTGAGAGTTAGATTGGAATGTTGTAGAGTTTGAGTTTCCTGGGGATATCAGGAAGGATTGTGATTCATATTTATATTAAAGTAAGATGGGAAGAGAGTAAGAAGGTTAATTCTTGTGGATTGAATTGATACGAGAGAAGAGAAGGCAAATATTAAGTGATAAATGAGGGTATTTGATTTGTATTGGTATTGAGATAAGACATGCAGAGTGTATGGATGTTAATTTTTGTGAATGGTTCCATTAGTATCAAAGAAGAGAAGGCGAATGGTTGAATTTGTGTGAGAGAAAAGGAAATGAATATTGAATGAATGGGAATATTTAATTTGTACGTATGAATCTGATTTATATTTGATTCGTATGAGAGAAAATGAGATGAATATTAAGTGGCAAATGGTGATATTTGAATTGATATAGAAGATGAATATTGTGAAACTGTTATGGTAATATACAGATAAGATCTGATATGCAGAGTATCAAGTAAAACAACAGTAAATGTAAATATTTGATAATAATCGGATAATAGTAATTTAATTATATTTTAACTGTGGTTTCATTTGATTAGACATTTAGTCAAATTCATATTCTGGACTCTGAATCCCCAGTGCTATCTTTCAATTCATTGTTCTCAACTCTTTGATCTTGATACACGTGTATACATTTTTCACAGTTTTTTATTTTTGTATATTCTTTCTTCAATTTGGAATATTTCTAGATGATATTCTAATATACCTATACGTTCCATTTCTTTATAGCATAATATGTAGCACTTAGTTCATAGTTCTAATAATCTAGACCAGGTGTATTCCTTTCACATCTCCAAAACATATATCTAATTACTCCTTCTTTATAGTACTCTGGATTAAACGATGTATATCAAGTATATATAATACTCTAAATCTATTATTTTTCTTTCAGATCTTTAACACTGTAGATGAAGTGCTATCTCATTCATATTTCTAACACTTTAGACCAAGTGTATTTCTTTCACATTTCCAAGACTCTAGATCTAATTACTCCTTCTTCATACCTATAGCACTCTGAACTATATAATGTATATCAAGTATATATAATACCCTAAATCTAGTATTCTTCTTTCAGATCTTTAACACTGTAAATTAAGTGCTTCTTATTCATTTCCAGCACTTTAGACCAAGTGTTCTTCTTTTGCATCTCTAACACTCCAAACCAATAGTTCCTCTTTCATATCTCTAATACTCCAGAGTATACTTCTTGCACCCCAGACTAAGTATTCTCCTTTCACATCTGTGACACTCTAGATCAAGTGCTGCTCTGTCACAAATCTATTGCTCCATTCCAATTACTACTGACATGTCTCACAAAACTTTATTAGTTAAAATTTAATATACAGGCCAATACTCGGATCATCAATTGAAAGAATCAAATGATTTATGTACCAACCTACAAGATGATGGAAGTATCATACTTGGTTTCCAGAATTGAAACAAACAGCTTGTCAAGCGACTACGGTAACTTCAGTTTGCATATGCAAAATATGTATCTTAGTAGCGAATTATTCTGTCCTTCGGCTACTATATTTAATACGGTGCATTCCTTTCTAAACACGTAGAATTCGACCAGAATTCCACGAAACACGAACATCAAGTGCATCTCACGAGATCACAGGGAACGCTTATGTAAATTACTTCTGCTCTTATGGATTTGGACTCGATGCAACGTACGTGAGATCGACGAAAATAAACATCGCCATTTGCATTTCGCAGCGAAAAAATAACCTCTTGGAACAAGACTATCGATTTTCCCTGCTTTCCACAAGTCCTCGAGACGAAAGTTAGAAAAATGAAGACGAAGTGCTACAAGAAGAATTAATTCTTAAATATTCGAATATATTTTGAAAGCTAGATTGAACGTAATCAAAATTAATCTCAAATGTCAATCTTATTCCCGAATTTTGAACGATGATAAAATTATAAACTTGTGAGATGAGGTTTGCTTTTGTAAAATAGTCTCTCCAATTCTCGAAGAAACTTTTTGAATCCCAAATTTAAATTTTTAATTTAGAAAAGAAAAATGGGTAAATATTAAAAACTTAATTATTAAATTTCAATTAAGTTTTCTCTTATTGAAAATGTAGAATGAAAATTATAATATTAACATTAGAATCTTTTAAAAAATCAATTCTTTAATTTCTTTAAAAAATTCTTTAAAAAATCAAAGTGATTCAGTCCACATTTTGTATTTGAAAAAATTTCAATTGCAAAGCGTTCGATTGACATTTAACTTATTATGTTTGAAAGCAATTATCTGGACTTAATTCATTTGCCAAATGAGCGACTCATTTACCGCCAGACATCGACCTTGGTATTATCGAGGTTAAATTAATCGCATTGTATGATTTCAAAATTAGTATGATTGTGCACATAATCCCTGCACGAACACCTAACGACATCCTTTATTCTCATTGATTCACTAACCAAACACATCGTATACACAATATCCAACGTTGCATTTACAAGTCACCAAACGACTCAGCTAATCAAACACATCCTCTTTAATTTGCATCTACGAGCTCGTCGTTCCAACCTAATCCAACAAAATTCCTATTCTATATATCAGATATTGTAAAACATAAATTTCCTTTCAGAGAAAATTTCAAAATTCAAACCTCAGACACGAGGACCCTTTCTATGTTCTCCATTGTCATAGGCCTAACTTTAAGCAAGACTTTGTGAAAATAGTCTATCTCGATTGAAATTCTTCCATTGACTATTCCCCACTACTAATAGTAGACTCATTTCCTCGTAAGGAGACTCGTGACCGCGGTAAATTCCACACCTACACTGATCTCAGTCTCCTATGCTGTGTCAATGATTCAAACCTGGATCACGCTTCCGTGTCTTACGAATCTCGTAATAACCCCGTCTCGATCGAGTTCTCAGAAGAGAGTGATTTTTATGAATGAACGTAAGCGAGGCTCGCGTACTCGCGAGAGCGCGTGTGTCACGCGTGAATGGCCACTCCTTCTGACGCCCGCGTAGCTGGATGGCATGTGTATACACTCATACATGAAAGTATGCGAACGCTTTGGTGCAGTTCATTTTTTCAACTTTGTCGAACGTTTTTCGATATTAATTAAAAAATTCGGAACAAAAATGACTCTTACCAACTCTTTTGAGTTTTTAGGTTAGAATATATCGCAATAGTCTGAGTGACGCCATTTTGATGTCGACATTAGGAAAACATCGATGTGTATCCTATATTATAATATAATCGGACAGTATTAAATAATAAGAATTAAATGTACTATAATATAGGGGTTTATATAGGGGGACATATACTTGCTATAATACAGGAGTTTATAATTCATATATACTTGCTATAATACAATCGTGAAAATTGGTTAGACGAATTTTTAAGATTGACTGAGTATTACACTTACGAATAGGATTATATCGTATGGTGTAACGAAGAGCGTAAAAGAACGCTGGGATAGGGTATTTATTAAGATACGGGCCGTGGTGGCGCTAGTGAGTTAACCCTTTGCACTCGAGAGGCGCCCGTCAGCCGCCATTTAATAAAATTTCGAAGCTCGATATTAATTAATATGTCAAATTTAAGATAATGCAACGATGTGAGAGGTATTGAAATGAAATAATTCTACGCGTTAATTATTATACGATTTCTTATTTACTGCTCAACAGAAAATCTTTGAATACCTACCTTCTTTAGCTAAAAAAATTGACATGTACTTACTATAATACAATCGTGAAATTTGGTTAGACGAATTTTCGAGACTGACTGAAAGTATCACACTTACGAATAGGGTTATATCGTATGGTGTAACGAAGAGCGTAAAAGAACGCTGGGATAGGGTATTTATAAAGATACAGGCCGTGGTGGCGCTAGTGAGTTAACCCTTTGCACTCGAGAGGCGCCCGTCAGTCGCCATTTGATAGAATTTCGGAGCTCGGTATTAATTAATATATCAAATTTAAAATAATGTAACAATGCACGAGATATTGAAATTAAATAATTCCACGTATTAATTATTATACGATTTTTTATTTACTGCTCAACGGAAAATCTTTGAACACCTATTCTTCTTTAGTCAAAAAATCGTCGAGTGCAAAGGATTAAATGTAAGATCGTTTTCTATCGCAAGCATTTCGCTATTAAAAGCAGCGAATGCAAATGTTCGAATACTTTTTCATATGACTGTACACTTTCATCGTAGGCGAGTACACGAGCGATGGAACTACGATTTCTGAGTCACCTGTGCCACTTTTTAAATTTTGTCTTTTTCTCCTTTTATTTCTGGGATTTCGATCGTCATTGGAAATGAATCGGGTGAAATTGTTGACAAGGTCCAAGGACCGTGCATTGCTATTGACGTGACCAGTGATAACGCGTGGGTGGAGATAAGGAGGATCGAGTGATCGCGAGTCGAGGCACGCGCGCCATCGAACGTGATCCACTTAATCTTGGGATTTTAATGCGTGGGATTTTAAATGTCGTAATTAAATGTCTCGGTGTGATTTCATGACGTGTTAAACTGTTTCAAAATTCTTCACAGTCGTCTTTTCTTGTATTAAATATTAAAACCAAACCTAGTGAAAAGAATTACGGAATAGCTGAATCACTGTGATAAATTCTGATCTCTAGAAATAATGTTCGCAGATTATATAATTTCATCTGTTAGATATGAATTCTTTAATTCATAAATATTAGTCTACCGAAAAGTCCTGTCAGTTTTTGAAGTAAAAGAAAATAAATTATATTTTTCAATAAATTTATTTATATTTGCCTAACAATGTTTGCTTGGCACCTGCTTCATTTTCCAAATTTTTTCTCTTCAAAAAATTTTGGAGGGAAAGAAACAGATGGTAATCGAATTAGGTATTAAGTCTGGAAAGTATAGTAAATTCGACAAAACTTCACGTGACATTAAAGGACAGAACTTTCCGGTAGACCTAATATATATTTTAGAATTCTATCTTGATTATTAATTGTAAAACTTGTTTTGACACTGCTGTTGAGAAAGGGTGCACAGCTCATAGCAGTAGTCCTTAGGTACCATGATTTTATCGATTTAATTATGACAATAGCCTATATAATAATAACCTCGAAGTCAAAATTTGTCATTAGAATTTTAAAAATCGTCATTTTTTTTGCTATTTATAGCAACAATGTGATTATCAAAAGCGAGACACGTCCTGTGTAATCATTCACGAACGATAAGCCAGTCAGAATATTCGTACCTTTCTGTTTTATGACGAACAAACTGCTCAAGGCAACGTGACGAATCGTGGGTGTGTTTAATCGTATTAGTACCCAAGCATTCTGTTGTATCATCGTAATTCTTCGGCATCTCTTACGTACGAGGCATAATGTTATTTTAATCCGTACGTAAATTTATAGATTTGAGGCTCGTGCAAGGAATGTTACCTCCTCGCTTCTTCATAAATACTCGATGGACTGTTACACTCGAGTATTTTTCACGTTGGTTTCCTCTTCCTTTCACGACGCGGCCACATGGAATTTTAATCGCGACATTAAAACAACGCGCAATTAAAAACGAATACACGTTATCTCCGGTGACAACGGGAGTTGAATTAGGCCCCAAGAAGATCGTAGATTAACGAAAAAAAAAAAAAAAAAGAGAAAAGAGGAGGAGAAGTAAAATAAAAAGATATGAAATTAGATTCTGTGCCGTAAATCACGGTGACTGCATTGCAATTACACGTCACGTGCGAGTCCGTGTACACGTGAGGCAAAATCGAAGGAAAAGAACGCGATTGCGCGATCCTCATGGTCGAAACGTGGAAGACAAGGAAAATTGAACGGCGTCCAGTTGCTCGAGAACATTTTTTCCCTCTCACGTAGCAGGATTCTGAGAACCTCTTCTTGCTACTTGGCGTCTCTCGCTTCCTGATGGCGCTGAGGGTGGAATGTTCAGTTGAGGTTATGTGAGGCGTTAGGTACCTTTCAGACTCATCCTTCTGACTCACTATTCTACGATTTTTCGAGTTAGTCACTTAATTACTGAATTATTGGAGCTCGAAGATTTATGTAACATTAATTTCTTCCACAGAAATTTTTGAGGTTATGAATAAAGATGGCTGCTTAATACAGACTACAGTTTAGCGATTTAACGATCGATTGCTAATTTAACGGCGACAAATTTTGAATACTTCTTGGATATATGTGTATTAAAAAAGGGAAAGAAACACAAAAATTAATATGAATTTTTTTGAGAGAATCGTTATGGAGGTTGAAGTTAGTGAAAATATCAATTTCAGTTGTGGTTTAGTAAGTTTAGGTTAGGTATTAGTAATTACTGAATTGTTAGAGCTTCAAGATTTATGTAACATTAATTTCTTCCACAGAAATTTTTGAGGTTATGAATAAAGATGGCTGCTTATTACAGGCTACAGTTTAATAATTTAACAATCGATTGCTAATTTATTGATGATAAATTTTGAATACTTTTTGGATATACGTGTATTAAAAAAGGGAAAGAAACACAAAAATTAATATGAACTTTTTTGAGAAAATTTTAAAGAATCGTTATGGAGGTTGAAGTTAGTGAAAATATCGATTTCAGTTGCGGTCTAGTAAGTTTAGGTTAGGTATTGGTAATTATATTTTATGGAGAATAATTATTATTATTTTGTGGAGGATCTTGGTGTAATTATATATTTAATTCCAAGGTTTTCATATCTTTCTCGAGTTCCCAACTTTGTGGGAACTTAAATTCACTAGAATCTTATGAAAGATCTTATAAAGATGTAAGTGTTGCAAATAGTAGATAGAATATTAAACTTCGATGTATTAAAATGAATGCATGAGACAGTAATATACTCTCAGTAGCTTCACTTTTTCGTCTCTGTACTTAGTTAAACAAGCATGTCTTTGATCCAGAAGGCTGGCAATAACTAAGTACTATCGAGTACTATAAGAAGTTCAGAAGAAATCAGTCGGGACAACTTACAGGCAAGTGTCTATCTTCGATATTCATTTCTACCAATCAGATCATTCGATTCTTAACATCTTTTGTACATCTTCTTTCTTAACATCCATTGCACCAATACTTACAACACTTCCTCAACACTTTCAGGACTACAGTGATTTACGTGCAAAAATTTGGGCAAACAATATGACACGTGGTAAGAAGAAATTCCAAGATCATATCAGGAAAATTAGAAAATAATTCAACGATGTATATAAAACTTACGATACACGTTTATTGTAGATACGAGCCGTGGTGGCGCTAGTGAGTTAAATGCACCAACTACTGCCGAAACGCTTACTCGTGAAAGGGTTCCTCCTCTACGTTACTACTTCTACGTAATGTCACCTGATAACTGTCATCATTTATACCCAGGATATCTATGGAAGGTAGTATTAAGATAAAAGCAACGCAATAATGCGAGAATATTTACAGGTTACTTAAAATTCTCAATTTTGTTCAGATCTTGGACGCGTTCAATGAATGGTAACCAGCGTGTGGAGATGTAAACCGAGGTAAGTCAAACCGGTTACAAGTTAACCGTTCATTTGTGCTTCGTGTTGGAGGAAAATTTTCAAACTTGCAGATTATACACTACGTGTAACGTAATCGTGACATTTTCCTCTGCGATCCTTGCAAATCTGTAAATCGATAATCGTCGCCGTTGACGTAATTACCCGTAGCCGGCAGTTCGGGCGAAGCATGAGACGTTTTATGACCGAGCTACCTTGAGAAACGCGCGGAGCACACGATAATACAATTTTAAATTACAGACCATGCCGTTGTTAGCTCAATGCACAAGCCTTGCGGTTTCTCGCGGGATCGACCGCGTGGACTAGCAGTTTTCAGCCTTTTTGCTTCCTTGCTTATTTTATATTTATAAAGTGTGTACTTCACGAGTTTCGCGTTGGTCGATAGATGTGATAAGATGGAGAATTTTTATCGTTCAAATTGATCGTTGGAGACCATTGTAATCTGCTGAAATTAACATACGGGTCATTATACGCCATTTTGTTGATAGGCTAATCTTTGATATCTCGATGTTCCGAATTACAGAGTACTAAAAGGCTTCCGAAATTAAGATAATGGAAATTTGATAATGAAATTTTTCAAAATAATGGACCAATTATGCGATTTATGTGTTGAAACATATACAATTAGTAAGATGAGAACAGCTAGTAGGTTAGGAGTGCACAGTCAATATTGCTAACTTTTTGCACTCGAGTGGCGCCCTCCACTCACCATTTGATAAAATTTCGAAGCTCGATATTAACCCTCTATGCACCGAATATATATTTTTCTTAACTACAAGAATTGCATGGTAACATAAAATCAACAAATATCAACCAATAAATTCGACAGTTTTGACAATTTTATTATAAAGAATTCACATTGAAAGTTTGAATTAACAACGTTTGTACTATTGTGCCAAGATAATGTGCAATAGATAGACAAGATAATTTTCCACGCCATCTTGTGGAAAAAAGATCATAGGCGGCCATAGAGGACCTAACCTATCATGATCGAATAACCGGTAAATGAAAAAAAGTAAGAATTTTTAAAAATGGAACCACGGGAGGTATTGTAAAAATAAGTATAAATATATCGAAGGAAAAATCGCGAACTGGAGTGATAAAGACGATAACGTTGAATGCGGTATTTAATAAAATATCCATACATTAGCATGTAACTTGAAAGTTACAGGGGCCCATAGAGGGTTAATTAATATATCGAATTTAAGATAATGTAACAGTGTGCGAGGTATCGAAATTAAATAATTCTACCTGTTAATTATTATACGATTTCTTACTTACTGCTAGAAAAATATCATCAGCCTTATAGCAGAAAATTTTTCAACTCGTATACATCTTTAGCGAAAAAGATCGTCGAGTGCAAAGGGTTAAAACGGTTTTAACCAACTAATTTTCACATAAAGTAAAAATTATTTGCATGTCATTATATAATTTTGTAGTATTGCAAACATTATTTAACATTTTATCAGTCAGAAGTCTAAGTCTGCAGTAGTACATAAAATTCCATAACCTCAATAGTAATGACCTAATACCACGATAACCCTGCATCTGGACGATCGTGGAACGATCAACATTAAAGCTCAAACCCGCCGGCGTGTAAACTGCCTGTATACACAGACGCGTCTCCCCAATCATATCGCGTTCACCTGTCGAAAAGTTGACACTTTGATTGGTCGAGTTATCGAGACTGACGCATGCGCCCTGTTTCCGTGACCTCATTTCGAGCTAGCGCCGGGCCGCGGCACCACCGTGCACACATCGCGCGCCGTGTAATAATCGCTGTTTTCTGTTTCGTAATGATTCGTATCTGACCTGTCTATCTGCCTTTTAACAGCCATCGTTATGCACGTGTCGGCGTAACTTCGTAGTAACTATGTCGTGTAATTGTATAACACAGTCGGAGTGTTCCAAACCTCGATCGATTCTCTTCGCAAAGGAGACGCACCGTTGAAATTTGTTGCCGGATGGCGAGATCGATTTTTAAGCGGAATTCCTGCGTAGGCAACCGCTTGATAAATTTAACGGCACGGCTGCCTACACCGAACTGGGTAACTGGGTCGACCGATGCATCAAGCAGCGACCTTTCGGATTAGAAGATAGACGCCCAGACACCGAAAGGCCAAACGTGAATGCTAATTCGCGATTCTTCATTGCGAAAAACCGTGACTTTTAAGCATCTCCCAGAAATCGAAGCACGAAATTCGACTTGCTTTACTCGGTGGATAGATCTGCACCGCATAGCCGCTCTTGTTTTCGTTCGCTCGGTTTTTAGGTTAGGTTGACCAATCCCAGACTTGTTTTGTTTGCTATCGTGATTAGAGATTTTGTCAGATTATCTTTGGATTAAAGATGATATAACGATGATATAAAGATGCTTTTACGTTTCGAAAGTTGAAAAATTTTGATTATGAATAAAAATATATATAATTTTTACGATAAAATAAAGAAATTAAAATATTTCGAATATAGCTTTGATCTTGGTATTGCAAATTCCTCTTTGTCACGTATGAATACGAACATGTTTGGTCTTTTGAAAAATTATCAGAAATTCCATTTTGTTATTTGTAAGTATGATTAAATAAAATTGATTTCTTTGAACTCATCAAAACATACTTCGTCGTAATCGTGTTTTTACTGTTTTTTCCAGGATTTTCCAGTATTATACCACTGCAGGAATATTTGCAAGGAGGAATTTTATTTTATTTCGACGGACATGCATCGTTTCAAATTTTGATATTTCGTCGATTCATCTGATCTTCAATTTCGACTTCACGAAACAGCAGTTCGATAAGAATATCATCTTTCGATTGCGATGTTTTCCTTTTAATGCACATATTTGCTCTTCCGTGTTTATGAAGCACTCAAATGGTTCCATATCACTTGAAAAAGGAAAAGAATTCCTGAAAAATTTATTACTATATCGTTATACTATACAATGGGGGACCAATCGTTAGTTATCGTATCTGTAATCAAGCTACTTTACATAAGCAAGGAAAATTCCAGTGATGGAGTATTAAAATGGCGCAGTTAGACCTTAATCAGGCATAGTTCCGTGATCGTATCATAGTGCGATTTTGATTTTAATTGGGAACACGAAGCAGTGAAAATGTCTCCACCTGATAGTCACGTTTGCCTACCCGCGGAACCTTATCGCAGTCTGTTATCATTGATAACGTAGGCAAGTGTGCAGGTTTCCAATGAAACGTAACGCAACGCGTCATGCGTGTAAAGAGGTGTATGTACCTCTTTCGGCCTCATAGACGCTATTTCCTCGTGTACAATGACTGTCATCACGTTTCCTGAGAGTGTACGACGTGACTCAACTTAGGGGGCACCGGATGCACGGTTTCCCTAAATCTCATACCGTCGTTGCATCACTTATTAGAGTTTTTATGGCTTTAACCACTTGCGCTGGCAAGTAATTCATAGACCAGTGCCAGAAGGGTCCAGTGTTTCTATGACAATTGCCTGACGACGTGCGTACCACGTTGTTGGCAATTCTGCGACAAAAGCATTACGACGTGCGTACCACGTTGTTGGCGATTCTGCGACAAAAGCATTACGACGTGCGTACCACGTTGTTGGCGATTCTGCGACAAAAGCATTACGACGTGCGTACCACGTTGTTGGCGATTCTGCGACAAAAGCATTACGACGTGCGTACCACGTTGTTGGCGATTCTGCGACAAAAGCATTACGACGTGCGTGACACGTCTTTCCAACGCAAGTGGTTAAATCCCTTAAGTTCTGTCATTTTCTAAATTTGTTTTCCTCTTTTCAGAGAGAAATGCAAATACGTGAATTTGTGCAAATCTTTTGAATTTGGTACTTCGCATAGTGTAAAGATCTCTGCTGATCTCTAGCTTCTTTCACTCTGTTTATCATCAGTAATTTAATTTCCAACGAGACACGCAATTTTCCCTAGTCCATGACGTTGAAATATCTTTAATTCTGTCGTTAAGTAGAGAAGAATATTATTTAAAGCGAACACCGATTTATCAACGTATTCATTAATTTTTTATTGGCTTTATATAAATGATTAGGTCAACGACATTACTTCTTGTTATCGCATATGCATGGGAAAGAACAGATACGAGACGTACCCTGATTTTCAGTGGCTGTGCGATCGATAGTCTGAAAATCGAAGTATTCGAAGACACGTGTGCCGTTTAGGGGACTGTGTCGCCATTATCGATTGCAAGAAACTTGAACTTAGGCTAGGATTGGTATTGAATAGTAACAGCTAAGAAACATTAGTAAAATATAGTGAGCTTCGCTAAATATACAATTCAGTATAATACATATTAATAATTTAAATTTCTTTTAATTAATTTTAATTTGTTTACCTTCTTGGTGCAATTAAATTAGGCATAATTTAATTTTTAAATATACAATACCCCTTTGTTGTAATTGTGATTTTTAAAATTAATTCTTGGAGTCTTACTTTTTAGGTATAATTAAATTTTTGAATATATAATACGTCAATTTTGAGAACATAGCAATTTTTAGACATACAGTGCTCCTTTGTTGTAACTGTACTTTTTGAAATTAATTCTTGGAGCCTAATGTACAAGGTATACTATGCATGATAGAATGCATATTGGCAATGAATAAACTAGTACATAGTATCGCAAGTATGCAAAACTTTGTCAGGTTGCAAAGTCACCAAGTTACGAGATTCCACTATTCAGAACTAAATTTAAAGCAGGAATAAATGTAGTACCAAAGCTGCTATTTTGAACTAAAAGTTGCTTCACGAATCCTATTTCTCCCAGGACTCGTAAAGAACCCTGCCAGTTGACTATTTCAGATTCAGTTCTAAAAATAGCATTGTGTTCACTATGCAAGAGAACAACAAAAGAAGAATAATAAAAGTTTGTCGAAAATAGAACTGGAGTTATTTTCCTGCTGGTTGATACAGAATTTTACATAAAATATACCAAGTGCCTAACGTGACCAGATACTTCAGCAGCCAACTGTATTTAGCCGAAAAACATTGAATCCTATAATACGTGCCGAGATAGGAATATCTATTGTTTTTCCATCCTCGTGTTCCTTTCAGGGAACAACATCGCGTTTAACGGTGCAACCGAGACTCACGATGGATCTGTTACTCGAGAAGAGACGAAGAAGTGCAGGAGAGGTATCGAATAGCGACCCCGACCTTGAAGAGGTCTTTGTCGACGCAAACGACATCAGTATTCAACGCCTTCGCATCTTCTGCCGGCCGTTCCCTGAATACAAAGCTTTGTACCACCGAACAATATATTTTCGCGTTGCTACTCTCGTGATTGCCTTTGTACCAACATTTTTTTTCCTGCAGCTCGACATCGACAATCGATGGGTTCTTTTATATCCGTGTAATTCCCCAGGATAATTCGTACGATTTCACTCAGAAATTTTTACGTTCATCTGCTGCGAAGTTGTTGAGATCGAGTTGAGTTTTTAGGTTAGTTTTAGAGGTTAGTTGAAATAGCGTGAAATTGTTGAAGCCGAATAGGATTTTAGAGGTTAGTTGGAATGGCGTGAAGTTGTCGAGACCAAGTATGGTGTTAGAGGTTAGTTAGAATAGTGTGAAGTTGTCGAGACCAAATATGGTTTTGGAGGTTAGTTGGAATAACGTGAAGTTGTCGAGATCGCGTAGGGTTTTAGAGGTTAGTTGGAATAGCGTGAAGTTGAGGCCGAATAGGATTTTAGAGGTTAGTTGAAATAACGTGAAATTGTTGAGGTCGAATAGGGTTTTAGAGATTAATTGAAATAGCGTGAAGTTGTCGAGACCAAGTTTGGTTTTAGAGGTTAGCTGGAATAGCGTGAAGTTGTTGAGACCAAGTATGGTTTTAGAGGTTAGTTGAAATAGACTGAAGTTTTTTAGAGGTTAGCTTGAATAGCGTGAAGTTGTTGTGAGGTTAGGTGTAAAGAGAGTAAGGTGTCGAGTGAAGTTAGGTGTAAAAAAAGCGAAGTTGTCGAAACAGTAGACTTTTAGCGGAAAGTTTGAACATAGTAGCTGCTGAGATTGACTAATTTTCGAAGCTTGGGATTATTTAAATTGAAAATATAGGTAAGAAAAAGTTTTATAAAAGAAGTTTGAGTAAATAATTTAACGTCTCTTAAACATCAGTACGAATTACAGTGTTATATGATTAATTAAAGAATTCGAGTATCTATACCCGAATTTTATTTCGTGAATATTCTTCTGAGAAGTTAAACAAAATCATTTTTTAATCTGATACGGAGTTCATCGATCATTAGCCATTCAGAAAGAATTTCTTTATCAAATTGTGACGTACGATCACCAGATTATATCTGTCGTTATTGTAAACATTGTCACGTTGCCAACCACAGGAAAACCCTGATTTGTACGATTGTATTGTACTGCAAAGAAGGTTCAGTCACTAAAAATAATTTTTGAACTCAATTTCAATTCGTTATAATATAACGTCGCATTTCTTAGAAATCATATATACACGTATTTACATTTTCCTAAATTTTATCATATTTTATTAATATTCCATATCAGTTCAAATTAAATTAATTTTCAAATTAAATTAAAAAACAATCCGAAAATTTAATGTTATTTTTAAATTAATAGCAAAATTAATATCAACTAATTTACTCACAATTAGATAACAAACTATCATCTATGTGTATGTATAGTTTTAAATATATACTAAATATATACATAGGTTACTAGTTTTGATATTAATAGTACCGTTCTACAAGTTCATCACAAAAGATCCGATTTAAAAATCATATAGTCTTTTCTCAATATTATTTGTGAATATTTTACAACGTTTTCTACAAACAAAAATTGTTCGAGCAATCGAACATGTATATACAGGCGTTTGACCCTAACTGACCTTACTCGACCCAGCCAGGCGACTGGTCAAGTAAGAGACCAATTTAAAATCTTGCGTGCACCTGTTCGTTGAATAGTTCCAAGATAACAGATTTAGGAATAACCCCGAGGCAACGCGACGTTCGTTTTCTTAATTCGCCGCTGCACAGAATTAAAATGTAGCGCCGTGTAGAATGTTACGAGTCGTGGAGTGACCACCGTGTGATTTCACGAGGCCGTCTTGCTTCTTTTTTCTTATTAAAATTCAGCGTCGTTGACACAATAAAAAAAAAAAAAAAAAA
>NW_016908882.1:3752-25045 GCF_001483705.2 Eufriesea mexicana | reverse complement strand
GAAAAAAAAAAAAAAAAAAAAATGGCGCGTTTCTTTGAAATTAGTTACGTAGGATGGTAAAGGAAATTTTGGATTCGTTCTGTTCCTGCGTTAACCGTTAGCACTTTGCAATATCGAGTTCTCGGAATTTTAGCAGGAATATCGAATTTTAACGTGACACTTTTTCAACTGCGTGGAGGAGAATTTATATCTGTGATGTGAGGTGTTAAAAAATTACTATAATTCGAACACTTTATGTGTGGTCTATAGGTCCTCAAGGACCTTAATTTTAATATTTATGATAGTCATATTTCATAGTATTTTCTATTCCTATTTTCTAATTTCCATTTATCAATTCTCAATTTTCTCATTTTTCATTTTATTTCCTATTTCTTGTTTTCCAATTTCCACTTTGCATTTTCATATTTTCCCAATTTATTCGTGTCCTTAGTTTCTCCTATTTTATAATATGCACAGTATAAAAAAATGGTTGAAAAAAACGGTTAAAAAAAAATTAATATGGTAAAATAATTATCATATAATGAACCATACTTTAACTTTCCCATCAAACTCCATACTTTCGCTATATACAGTAATAGGAATTCCCAAAAACAGTTTCGTCACCCAGCAAACTGATAACTAATCAATTGCACATATGCCTAAAATAAACGAAAATTTCATTAATTAGTTTAAATTCTACGCAACAATTGTCGCTACCATAATCGACTTATAAGCAACATACGTATGACACGAGAGCCACGATCGCTCTTCCTCTTTTCTCGGTCAGCAGTGTTTATATTTAAAAGCTGAAGGTTACTGACCTACGACCCCGGTTACGATATAAAGGCGGTGTCGCAATCGGTGTTCGACGTCCACTGAAAAAAAGAGCCGATAAAATGACGTGAGTCATCGGTTCGCTTTGCAAAAAGTCGCTGATTCAACGACTCCGGAAATGGTTCTCACACGTATCAATCACAAAGGAAGCTGATCCAAACGTGCATCGAACCATTTTTTCTTCTTCTTGTATATCGTCTAGATCCCGTCTATCGATGTCAGTAGATGCAAATAAGGCTTACCGAGAACGGTAATAGTGACATCATGATGAGGAGCTGCACTATGTGGGTGACGATATGGATCAGGGGGTGATTAAGTGTTCTCGATGAAAGTCTTCTAATGGGGAATGATTCTTCATCAATTAAAATAGAACTCTTTGTTGCTTGCCTGGAATAAATGGGAACGTGCCATTTTTGTGGAGTCTTGGTTGAATATAGCGTTGCAGAAGGTTTCTTAACGTAGACAGAGTGATCATCTAAAGGGAAGTTGATATTATTATGTAGTTTATGTATGAGGCTCTTGGAAAAGTGGGATACGTGACTAAGTATCTGACTTGAGAAAATTATATTTGAAGCTTCTGTGATTGGCAGTTGATTTGCTCGTGTGTGGGAAAAGAATTACATTTGAAAACAAATATATTGTAAGATTTATAAGCAAATAGACCACTTCGTACCACTTTCTAATATTGTATAATAGTGAAACATATCAGTACAATGGATTATAAATAAGAACTGGAGATTTATCTTATCGAGATGAGATAGTGGATTAGAAACTTATTTAACAAAATATTTTAGATAGATATATACAAATATTCTGTATCTACTCATTATGATTTTTAATAGACAAATATACTTGATAGTATATTTGAAGTTGTCAAGAAATTACAGACTAGAATAAAGTATATAGGTATCCACAAAATTAAATTACCCTTCTATCGTCATAATATTTGATTCTATATATTATCTATTAAAAAATTTCCAATATACATATATATACCATAAAATATGTACTTTATCTTTAGTTACAGTTGTCAGAAAAATATAACCTATGTACACCTCAAAAATTCCTTCACGGTTACTCTCTTCTTAATATTATTAATTCTCTAAAGTATCAGCTCCCAATGTATTAACAGCAGACAAACATACCACGAACAAAATAAATTCACTATAAAATTAACAGAAATTTTACACTGGATAAAAGCACCTCTATATTATTTCTACACCATTAATAACCAAACACTTGATGCAACGTGGTATTTTTCCACTGAATCCTAATAGCATATCATACTATATTTAAACAGTTCTTTATCACAAGGAAAATAATAATTGACCGTGTGTTATCGCGTGCTTCTTTTCCCATCGTTAATCACTGAACGATTTCAGTCTCAGTAATCTCGTATAAGGTTGAACTGTGAGATGTAAATATTATATATAGTATAAGTATATTCATAGAAGACGCAAACAAGTTCGTGGAAAAGGAAACTCGCTCTGTGTTCATCCACTATCGGTGCAATCTTCCAAGTTCACTACATTGCGTAACGCGAACGCATGTTCCCCGTGTCACGTTGCAGAAAGACACGCATTGGTGCAAAAATCGCTGCGGCAGCCATATTCGGTAATTCGAGACTGATCACGTGGAACCACGGTAGTCAAGTTCTACGGCGCGAACTTTGATATACGCATTTTTACGTATGGTACTTGTAAATAAGATAGCTGAAAAATTATTTACAGTCGAATACCGTTGGTCTTACTAATGATATCTCCTTCGTGGTAATTTTATTTATCGAATTCCACGATTACGAGTTATTTCACGATAATCCTTTTTTCTTTATTTTACCTGGTACACAATCTTCGTATTTAAATATAGCAAATCATATGGTAGAGTATTGAACTTTAATTTTGGTCCAATAATTATATCTTTATATTGCAAATTTGGAGTTCACAGTGTTGATAGAAGTGATACATGTGTATATCACATCAATATTGAAGTTATTAGCGATAGCTTTGGTCTGATTCTGTTTAATTATATTTTTTCACAAAGTTTGGTTACTTTTAGACAGTTGAAGATATTTTCTTATCAGTTTTATGACCTTAGTATAATATTTGCGTTTAGTTTTTATTTATGTTTGATATTTTGAGTTTGATGTCTTCTGCATTTATAGGATAGGTTATCTGGTTGATATTATTTAAGTGCAATAAGTTGGAGATTGGTAGGATCTTACTAATAAGTATTTATAAAATTGTAATAAATGATTCTTAATTGTCTGACTGTTGTTATGATAACTATCAAATTCTATACCAGCCATATCACTTTGAAAAATTCTCACTTAGTGTTCAAAGAAATATAACTTCATTAATAATATCATTTACTTAGTAACCTAACCTCATTTCATAAACCTAACCTATTCAAGGACTACTCACTGCAAGGTATAACTGATATGGCTGACCCAGTGACTATGTTTCAATACACAGTGCCAATCCTCATAGAGATTGTTACTTTTCTTCTTCAAATTTTTATTCTACTCAGATTTTCCATAATAAATTGTACTTTAATACCGATAGACCTATAACTAATATCCACTGGTAGACATCACAGGGGTCTATAGGTAACTTCTGACAACCCAGATCTCCTCACAAAAGTGTTTTCCACTTAATACAAGATGGACATAACCTCGTAATAATATTACTGTCTATATTTCAGAGCTGAAAACCTATTATTGTTATAGACATATCTGCCATTGCAAGAGTGACATAGTAAATGTGACAATGTTTCATCACCTGATGGTCATTCTACGTTGTGGTATAGCAATCACCAATGCAACAGAGCTTTAAGTCCTGTAAATCAACATTAAAATCCGGAAATGAAGCGGTTCAATCGCGACCAAGCGCATCTCTGACGAACTCGCGTCAGCTCACGTCGATGAACGTGATTCAGCAGCTGTGCTGAACATTTCTCCGGGTGGCTGTCGCATTTGCGCAATGACGCGATTACGGTTCTGCGCCTAATTAGCCGTTCAAGGCACGTCGGGTAATGATCATGCGCGATTAGTAATTGTAATAAGCGGTTGCCAAGAGCGTTGCTATCTTTGCATTGGCAAGCATCTTCCGCGAAGCCTGATAAGACACGGAAGGCGTTTTCGTGAGTTAGACAGCCTATGCGTTTCTTGACATTACTGAATATCAGTCTGTCTATCTTGTTGACGTCTGAACGATGGCATGGATTGTCTCGATGCATACTGGGCTATTGGTTTAGTTAACCTATATATGGTTTAGTCTGGTAGGCCTTTGTGGGGCTATAGACTAGGTCTGGGTCTAATCTGAGATTCTCAAAAGCTTTGTAATAGAAGATTTTAATTATCCTCAGTTTATTTCAATATCTTTGTTTCCCTTTTTCTTTTGAATTTTTCATATATTGCTTCAATTTTGTAGAATTTTTGGAAAATTATTTCTTCTATTTTTAAAATTAACTATGCATCCTTGGTTATCTAGATTGTGAATTATTTAATGGAGAAAGAGAATTAGAGGAGACATTGCTAATTGATATGACAAATTTTAATACTCGTGTATAATAAATATTTTTCTCAAATAAATTATAAAGTGGATTATTTAAATAATATTATCATTTATATTTTTAATAAATAATTATTCGTTTATAGTATCTGATAAATTAAATTATATATTATGAATATAATTGACATTTTACACTCGTTTAATTCTTTGTTTTTAAACCTTACGTACAAGAAGCAGAATTGATTAGATTTGAAGAATAATTCTACGATTCTAGCTTCTATTTGCGATAGTGTTTCTAGTATTCAAGTAATCCAGTAAATCATCCTTTATTCCATTTTCAGTGACATCGTGTGTGTCCACAAGTATCGGAGATTGGACAAACGATGCATTCGTAATTGTGCATTTCTGTTTCTTTTTATCGATAAAGACGAGATAAGACGGTATCTTTCCCTTTCTTGAACTTTTTGAAGGAATCGATCCGTGAGTCGTTCAATTATAGCGCTGAAAACGGAATTCAGATGAGGCTTTAATTGGTATGCGTAGGCAGATTAGAAGAATGCGATTAGGATTCAGCAGGCAAATTTTGAATTAACTTCTTTCCTCTTCCTATTCCACTGTATTGGGACATAAATACTTAGCCTCTTGGCAATCTAGACCTCTCTTTGCAACTCCCCTATCTCTCACAGAATTTTGGACACTAATTTTTATGAAAATTAATATAAAATTACACAGATTTTTCATTATACCTCTTCATCTATCTTAAAAAGGTTAAAGAACCTGGGTTAATCATTTTTTAAAAAATAAATTCAAATTGACAATCCTTCTATAATACCTCCATATCTATATATTACAAATTACAAATTAAATTTCGCGATATTTATGTACCTACATATATCATACACAGAGAAGTAGTATACAAATAGCATACTATAGTATACTACAAAAATAGTATAAAAATTAATAACGAAATAATAAAAATAGTATAAAAATATGCTATAGAAATAGTATAAAATTAATATAGAACCAAAGAACTTTTATTTTTCCAAAATATTTCCTCATGACAGTCCTATGCCTAAATTAGATACCCAAGGGAAATACAAAAATATATTACCATAAAATATACCATAAAAAGTTCAAAAATATCGAGTAATAATTTCCATTCCACAAAACTAAATCCAAAGTTTTATTCTCAGCTACCAAATCTATCCTCTTAATTTTCATCGAACGAGCAATCTGAAATCCACTGATTCCCAACCTGTAACACCCCAAAATACTCACAGCGACAAGCTTCGAAGCATCCAACCACCTGTGACTTCGACTGACCAAGAAGTAAATCCAAATTTACATGTACTATATCTTCAGAGCGATCGCGAATCGAGCTAATTGCCCCGATTGAGTCTCACCCGGTGAAAGAGCCTGTCATCCAGCCAGGAGCGACAGAGACAGGCAAGTGTCAAGCACCAGACAAGACGTATACGTAAAAGAGCGAACGATCGCTGGATCGAGCGACGATGAGAATATCTATGGGGCGATCGTTAATATTCCGATGACGGTCGGATCGTGTTCAGACTGCGAATCCGCCACGACGAAGGCCAACACTCGCGATCCTGAGCCCTGTGTATTTCCGTGTCGAGGCACATACATTATTTACCATTTCCTAGTATGATCCGCCAGCGAGAGACAGAGACGCGATCACTTGGCACCTTGCCCGGGTGCCGAACGAATCTTTATCCCTCTGATGATCATCCCTTCAGTGAGATCGGCAACAACAAAGCCGCCATCTTGATTCACGAGCGCCACTAGAGGGGTACTAGAGTCTCTGGGATGTGAGTTTTTAGGATTTTGATGATTAGATGAGATTGATGAGATTTTTATGAGATTTGAACGATTTTAAGTTCCGAATTTTTGGAATTACTTAATAGTTTTTTGGTTTGGAAATAATTTGTTGCATGTGGTACTTTTTGAACTGTGTATTTCTTTTCTTTTTATTTTAGGTTATCTTTATGATAAATTCTATTGAAATGATGGCTCTTTTTTGAATGAAAGGTTTGAAAAATAGCAGGGATTCCTAGTTAGAGTAAGATTAGTTAGGTTAGGTTTAATTTTTGGAATTACTTAATAGTCTTTTGTTTGGAAATGATTTGTTGGGTAGGGGTAGCTGGAATAATGGTACTTTCTTGAATGAGATGTTTAGAAAAATAAGATTTACTTTTCGAAAAAAGGAATGTTACTTTTTGTATTACGTATTTCTTTTCTTCTTATTTTAGGTTATCTTTATGATAATTTCAATTGAAATAATGGCACTTTTTTGAATGAAAGGTTTGAAAATTAGCAGGGATTCCTATTTAAAGTAAGATTGGTTAGGTTAGGTTAGGTTTAATTTTTGGAATTACGTAATAGTTTTCTCTTGGGAAATGATTTGTTGGGCAGGGGTAGCTGGAATAATGGTACTTTCTTGAATGAGATGTTTAGAAAAATAAGATTTACTTTTCGAAAAAAGGAATGTTACTTTTTGTATTACGTATTTCTTTTCTTCTTATTTTAGGTTATCTTTATGACATGTTCAATTGAAATAATGGCACTTTTTTGAATGAAAGGTTTGAAAAATAGTAGGGGCTTCTAATTAAAGTAAGATTGGCTTTTTGAAAGAAGAAATTACTTTCCTTTATATTTTATCAAAAGTTACTCAAAATAATACTACTTTTTTATAGATATGAAAGAAATTGTTTTGAAGATTGTCTATTTGACTTCTTTTTTAAAATAAAATCGATCCTTTGGAGAAAGAAATACTAATTTTAAAATCACAAAATAATGGAGTCTTTTTCAATATTAAATAATTCTATAAAAAAATGAAAAATAGTGTCTCGTTAGACAATATTAGTTTTATTTATTAATCACTTTGAAAAGTAATTTGTGAAGGTATAATTGGATTTTAGTATAGAATTTTTCATAGCAATTACAGCATGTTTTTCTTACATCTTTGTAAAATTTTTTGACGGAACTATACTACGTCTCTGTCTCTCTCGAATACCGAGTTGGCTAAGGACCTTGCCAACTCATAAATCGTTATCTTGGTACACAGTAACATTATTTGCTCCAGTATTTGTCAAGCATGATTTCGATTTCGATACTACACCAGTGTTTTACACCGAGCCATAATTGCGTGGCAAAAATTAGACTGAATATTTGCGACTAGCATTTCAACATTTTCTGAGAACCGATGACGTATAAAAGATACTCTATCTATATTTGCTGAATCACTAGCTAAAAAATCGCCGATAAATATTAACCAAAATAGATAATATTAAATAATATAAAATTTTTTGCTATTAATACGTCTCCATGACTCCGATTACTCGTTATTACTCGATACACAATAGCCGAATGATTTCTTGATGCTGCTAGACGATGTCCAACCTCAGAATCATCTGCTTTATCTCAAGGATTTATTCAACTTTCGATTCGATCATAAACCTCGTTAACACGGTAGAATCTTCAGCTACTCGTGCTTGAAATACTTAAAAATGCAAGACACGCGGGGCGCCGAGATTTATTAGTGTCGTTTAGCTCCTGTTCTACTGGAGAAACAGTGAAGAAACCATAATTTTTCGAACGGAGGTGTACATGGAATTTAATACTAATTTTCAAAATTCTGTTTGCCTCTTTCCTCTTATTTTTGTTCAATTGTATGTTAAATATTTATTATAATCACCATAATAATCACTATTATTTAGTATTAATATTGTTCTAACATTAGGATCATTAATCTTTAATATGTATACATATACCTAAATATAGTATAGTGATTAAAATGATATGATAAAGGTACCCAATTTTCAAAATCCTGTTTGCCTTTTTCCTCTTATTTTTGTTAAATCGTATATTAAATATTTATTATAATCACTATAATAATCACTATTATTTAGTATTAATATTGTTCTAACATTAGGATCATTAACCTTTAATATGTATAAATATTCCTAAATATAGTATAGTGATTAAAGTGATATGATAAAGATAAATATATATTTATATATCACAGCCAATATTAATTTTTCCAAAAATTATATATATATACCTAACATCATAAATAACATAATCATTATGCATAATAATATTATTGACCATTAACCATTTTTTGGTAATATAATAAATTCCCATTTCGATCAATATTCAATATCAATTGACCAATATTAATATTTCCAAAAATTATATACATACCTAGTATTATAAATAACATAATCATTATGCATAATAATATTACTGACCATTAACCATTTTGTGGTAATATAATAAATTCCCATTTCCATATAATGCAATATCAATAGTCCCAAAAATTACATATAGTATATGTGCAATAATAACATTACTAATATTCCATATTTCCATAAATACATTCCACTTCGATGAAAGCCAATATCAATATCCCCAATGATGCCAGCAGGAACAAAAATCTTCGATCAATATCAACAACCTTTAATAACAAAATACCTACCACCAATAAATCCTCTCACGATAGAGCCACGTTCCCATAAATCCTGTCGCGACCCCATTCACACGTGTTCTCTAATTATTCAGAGGATAGACCAACGATCACGATCTGGTCCCAAGTAACGATGAATGGCCATTTTTGCCCCAATAATTAACCCATCGCGGAGTAGAATGGCGCGTCCGAAGCACGTGTAAGGGTGCACATGTCGTCTCTGAAATTTTCTTACCGTAACACGTCGTCGCGACGCTGAAACGGTGCTTGGTCATGCTGCTGCTTGCTTGACTTGGCGCATTGCCAGGGACATAAATTCGCGTCAATTACGGGGCAGGATCGCAGCGCAAAGTATTATGTCCCACGTGTAGAGCGATGTGTCACGGTTGCACTGGAGAGAGTATAATAATTATCGAATAAATTAGCGATCGCTCGGGCAATTGAGTTTCTTCCTGGACAATCGATCACGTTTATCGCGTTCGTGGGGGCCTGGACGTGGGTGATGGCTCGTGGATATTTACGGCGAAAGCAAAGCTTCGCTCATATTATATGGGTAAAAAGTTACAGAATAATAAGACTTATTATATTGTTCAACGAAAAGCGTAAACCTACGAAAGAGGTACTAACTAAGGAATACACTGCTTGAGAGTAATTCTTGCTTTGATTGTTTCTGAACCATCGTATACGTTTTGTTTTCGGAGTATAACAAATGCAGATTGTCGTAAACGTGACAAGCGAATGCAAATTGACGTGTAAGACATCCATACAAGCAAAAAAGGTCCTCATCATCGTGAGGGCGAGAGTCAAGTGACTAACTTAGAAACTCGCATTATCGCGGGGCCAGCGCTCAAGCGACAGACCCAGAAACCCGCGTTTTCACGGGACCGGCGCTCAATGTGTTGATATACCTACTTTAGAAATTCGCAGGCCCACCTCAGACCTTAGTTTCTTACATAGTATTATTAATGGTAAGGTTAACTGTCCAGAGCTGCTAGCCCTATTAAATTTTAACATTCCCACAAGATATACTAGAAATCCATTGCTCTTTATGACCTCCGTTTACAGTCATTCACCACCTGATTCTATAACTAGAATCTGCAACTTGGCAAACCGTTTCTTTACCAAAGTTAACTTTTTTCTAATAATATTGTCAATTCAAAATTGTCAATTAGGGATGGATTGGAAGGAATAGCTGTTTTGTTATCTGACGGAGTTGATGCAGTTGGGCTTCAATTTAGCAGAAAACGGTGATGTCGGAGATTATTTGATTTTTGCTAGGATAGTGAGAGTATTTTAAACGTTTTAGGATGGTTTCAGCTGAATTTTTCAGGATACCTAAATTTTGCGGCGAAGTTTATATAACGAAGTTGGAGAAGATTGCTTGGATGATGAGGTTTCGTGAAGAATTGCTTTTCGAAGTTCATGTTGCAGATTACTTGATTTTTGCTATGATAGTGAGGGTATTTTAAACGTTTTAGGATGGTTTCAGCTGAATTTTTCAGGATACCTAAATTTTGCGGCGAAGTTTATATAACGAAGTTGGAGAAGATTGCTGGGATGATGAGGTTTCGTGAAGAATTGCTTTGTGAGGTTGATGTAATACTATCTTGAGTCAATCCACCCAAAATCCGATCCTACATGAATGAATATGAAGTTGTCGAGGAAGAGCGAATATTTAACTCTTTGATTGCCACGCCGAAATCACTTGTTCCGCTTAGGAGGCCACGGGAGTGGCCTTATCCAAAGGATATTATGGTAAAATAATAATAAATTGGTGATATAAGATAACATGGAGCGATTTATCTTATTGGCAGTCACTTGTGACCACCGATAGCGCCTTGGTAACGGTTGACAGTCAAGTAACTGTCAATTTTCGTTCAATTTTTACAATTCTTAGAAGTTCAAGCGCTCCAGTCACCAATGACCACCATGGCGTCACAGGAGATACCGTGGCCTGTCATATATGATAAACGTGGCAGTCAAAGTGTTAACACATTGTGTACCGCTCACGAGTTTTCTCGTGTTTCGCGCGCCATCTGTTATGGGCCTTAGATGTCAACGCACTGTCTTGTCGAAACGTGTGGTCCCTGGTGTATGGCTTAGAAATTTCTATGCGATACGCAATGTATTAAGAGTGACACTGAGAGTGACAGAGAGAAAGAGAGAGAGAAAAGAATTTTCTAGAAAGTGTCAATAATTTTTTTGTTTAAAATAGTTTATTGCGAGTTGTTTTCATTATTTAAATATTTTCATCTAAATATACCAATGTGTTAACTGTTGAAAAACGTAGAAGATATTGGTATCCATTTCCATCCGCAGAAACCGTGACCGGTCATATATGACCAACATGACAGTCAAAGTGTCAATATCTTTTTGTATACTGGAAAATGTAGAATTAATTTCAGATTTAATGGAAAAGAGGAATTTAAAATTGCTGTTTTAATTTATAGTCGGTGAAAGGGGAATGAATATTGTAATTCGATTAAAGAGAGAGATTAATTGGATTTATTTTACACTTTTAAAAATTAATTTGAATAAATTATTATAATAGATGTTGGAGGAATTCGTGATTATTTAGGAGCAAAGTATTTTTTGGTGTAAAATAATCAGCTGTATGTTTTTAAAAATATATTTAAATAATTATAATTTAATATTTTATTGGAGTGTTTGATAATGTAATGTAATTTGCAAATGTAATTGTAATTATGTTGATTGTGAAAGTAATTATTATGGAATTTGAGGAATATAATTGAGTGAGATTTTTGAGGTTTTGAATCGTGTGTGGAAAGATTCGAGTTTTCTATAATGGGAAGCTATAAAAGGATAAGTGCGCGACGGCGTGTCTGATTGAAGTAAGTATGATTCTACTGCCTACGTTCCTGACTCTTACTACTTGCAACAAGCGTTTAGCCTAGTTTTCACTCGCGACACAGCAATTTGAGTACAAGCAAGACTCGGTGTTCGACATTATCGTTCCAATCGAAACATCTGAGGAACATTATTCGTGTTCACCCTTTTTCTCTTCCTTTTTTCCGATTGTAAAATTACTACAACGGAGTATCACACTTTTCTGTTGGAATTACAGAATTTTTAGAAAATAAGAATTCTTTGAACATACAGTTTATTAATATTCAAATATTTTTCGCTTTTATTAGCATTATAGGTGTTATCTTATTGCATACATTTTCTTTTTTAATAGCAATTTTCATCTTTTTAATGTCGTGTTTGATACTTGAATTACGATTCAGGTTTTTACTTTTATAATTATTGGGAAAAAATGTATTTAAATAGAAATGTAATTATACATGTCACAATTTTCATATTATTATTATTTAGATATAAATAATAATGTTTAGACTTTGGATTGAAAAATTAAATTTTTGTTTGATACATAGAGGACGAAGATATGAATTTTTCTACACCTTAAAAATTTCTTATAGAATTATTGTCAAAGCTGGTAACAACAAATTTAAGCAACCAGATAATTTGGATTTAAATTTGCATTATTTTCCATTATTCAATAGATATGCAAATGAAAAATGCTAATGTCAAAATGCAATGTAAAAAGATAGTGACTTGACTAAGTACTAGAGATAATCTCGTTTACAAGGAATCTATAATCATTTAAGATTTCAGGTGAAGGTGCTCGAATGACTTTTGAAATTAACCACGTTGTATATTTCCTTTATCTATTTCCCAATAGTAAAAAAGAGACTATACTTGTGGAAGCATAAATGCTTGGAAAAAATGAACAAATGAATAATTTATCTAGAGTAAAAATCTGCTTTTGAGATAATTTAACGTGAGAGTCATCGAATAATTTCCTTCTCATTGTAGTATTATTTTGTTACTTGTAATTATTATTTAAATATAAATGAATATTAACTATATCATAATATAATTAACTGTATTATAACTATATTATAACTATTGTTACTAGGTATTATTTTATTTAATAATTTACAAATCACACTTATGTCTGCAACCTAATATTCTAAAAATTAAATTAAAAAACCAGATTGCAATTAATTTAGAATTAGGAATGAGTATGAAGAGCTTCAAGTTCTTTCTTTCTTGTTATTTTATTATTAAATATAACTAATACTATTTTATAATTTAAAATATTAAAATTTAATACTCAAATTTATCTATAACCCAATTATGATAATTCAGAATAAAAAGTACAAGTGGAAATCATTCTTTTTTCATATTTTTTTATCTAAATTATCTTGATACAATTTTGGATAATATTGACTTTTCTTTGGCGAAGATTATGCGAATTTCTAGGTCGTAGACTATATAACATAGGAAACAGTTATGAATATACTTAATATTAAAATAAAAATGTGATTGAACCCTACAATTACATTTTTACTTCGATATATATTCATTACAATTTTATTTACTATCTTCAAAAATTAAAAATTCACGTATTACCTCGGAAAAGCAAGTAATAATTTAATTAGCACCAGCCAAGATATGAACCAGTCTCGAGACACACCCTGTCGACACATGTGTGGAAACACGTGGCCGAGCAAAGCGCGTCCCTCCTTCGATTTATCGATGCATGCACCGATCAATTGCGAACAAAGAATCGATGAAACGTAATCGAGGGCGTGAGATCGGTCTGGTTGTTCACGCGTCGCGAACCTTGGAGATAAAGCTGCCAGCATTTGTATTTACCGGGACAGATAATTACGTCATTATCGTGTTCCGAGATTGCTTAAGCGACGCGCACGAAATCGCCTCTTTACAACCGCGATTTCAATGACCGTCGTTCGGCCAAGGTGCTATTATCAGCTTTATCTGGCAGATCTCTGTTATTCGGCTCAATTACAAACCGAAATACGAAGCTTAAGGTGGAGGATTCACCGTAAGATAGAGGTCTTTTCCGACTATTATCATTAAGATTAAACAGAAAGTCGAAAAATTTGTGAAAACGATATTGTGCAAACAATATAACACGCGTAGTAAGAAGAAAATTCTATGGTTGTATCAGTAAAATTAGAAAATATATGTACGATATTCACGATATTCGTTTAGTGGAGATATGAGCCGTGGTGGCGCTAGTGAGTTAAGTGGGAAATCGTCTTAGGACTGCTGAATCGCTTGCTCGTGAAAGGCTTAGTAATTATATTATAAAATTATACATTATCATAAGTATTATTGTATTATTACTATAGTATCACTATATAGTATCGTATCGTAGTATAGTATAGTATAGTATCACTGTAACAGTATAGTTTTTTCTATATACTATATACTATAGTATATCATATTCTTTATACTGGATTATATTATATAAATTAAATTCTGATATGTAAGATACTATGGGTGTCCCAAAATTTAGGCAAGAAGTAATTTTAATACAAAACTCAGGATTTAATTAAAAATTGTAAATATTGTTCAACAATAAAAACGCGTTGTTCTTTCATGTAACACACAATTTTGAATAATCCTGAGCTGTCAGCTGTCACGCTGTCTTTTGTTTTCGTTGACAAGATTTTACCACACAAATGGTACAAAATTCAAATCATCCGTGAATTTTGAGACACCCTATAGTATCTTACATATCAAAATCTAATTTATATAACATAATCCAATATAAGGAATATAACATACTATATCATACCGCAGAAAATATAGTGCATGTGATAATGTATAATTATATAATATAATTATTAACGCTTTCACGAGCAAGTCCTAAGACGATTTGCCATTTAACTCACTAGCGCCACCACGATTCATATCTCCAATAAATGAATATAATTAAAATAATATATAGTACATTAAATTCTTTGTCCTAGATTATAGTATATAAATTAAACTATAATATAGTATTTGCTCAGATGAGAACTGTTTGTAAGAATCACAAGGTAAAATTTGATAGGATCATGCTGATGAATTTATTGAGAATTTGGAATTACGCTTAATCCCAATAACTGGATCAGTATGGGACCTAAATTTAAAAGTTTTGTTCGATCACTATGGAACCTAAAACGAGCTAAGTAAAAACCTAAGCTTATTTTCAGATTTAGCTCAAAGTACACGATATTTTGTATCAGATATCACTGAAATCTAGGGAGTCTCTTTGACGATATTTATTTTCATACATATTCTAGAATACCTGAACGAATTACACAATAATTTCATCACTCATCATCAAGGATGTACACAGTTACATAATCATCACACGAACTCAATATTTTAGCATCGCTTTTTGACAAATTGAAACTCAAACTGTAGAATCCAAAGGAAAAGAAAGCTCAAAATTTTCATTATTTTTGACAAGTACAAGTATAAATTCATTAATTCCAGTTAAATGATCGACTACTGTATTCCTACATCTCTCAACAGCAGGTCGCTCACGATCTTTGCACCTATGAAAGGAAACATCCAAAACGAACGAAATTATCTTATCTCGTAACTTCGAACTGTGTGCTCAAGTTCTTAGGAAATGTTATTCGCGAAGTAGATAGTCAATATTAACATTCGACAACTTAACATTAACATTGACTCAAGTCCAGGATCTTAGCTCGCTCAAGTAGAAACATTGCCTCATGGTCAGACCAGGACCCTAAAACCTGCCTCTATCTCCTAGACACTTAATTTCATTATCCATATCGACTTTTGATCAAGAGTTCAACAACCTGCCAATTCTGTTAATCTTCTCAATCATCCAACGACCTCGAATTTAATTAAAAAGAAAAAAAAAGAATTAAAATAAATTAAAATAAATTAAAATAAAATCGTAATTCTTTCTGTTTCACTAACAAAAGAACCCGCATAGAAATGTCGAGTTTCCTATGCCGTAACGTACGTATGACACTGCAACAGTCAATGCTGTTCAATGAATCGAAGGTCGAGTGCGAGTCATCGCGCGTAGCTGAACTTTGTCAGCGAAGGTAGCCAGTGACGTCACACTGACCGACCTTATGTCATTACGCTGGAACCGGTCTGAAGTTTTTCCCTTTTCCATGCTGCATACCTGCGAGAATACCTCGGATAGACGAAATTACTTATACGATATTCCTCTCGTGCTATTTGACCTCGTTCCTATCTCAGCATATGCTCGTTGGATGCTTTAGTCTTATCGCGAATGTAGTTGCACAACTGATAATTGGCATTGTTGATGAACAACGGAAGAAACGATGCTTGCTTTGTGAAAGGGTTAGAGTTCGCTGAGAGCTAGGGAATAATTGTTTATAACGTATACAAGAAATTAGTTTCGGTTGGTAAAGTAGATCGCGATGAGGTCGATAATATTAATTTTAATATTATAATTGTACTATAATGGGAAATATACTATAACGGTACTTTAATGGAAATGTTATAACAATTAGGCGAATAAAATTAGGTATCGCGATACCTGGAGGATAATAGTAAGGTAAGACGAGTTGAGGTTATGTTGCAATGGTAATGGGAAATATTCAAATGAATTATTTACTTGCGACGTCAATGGAATAAAATATAAGGAAGCAAGTGGTATTAATAGGTTAACTGACAAGAGTAAAATAAAATTTAATGAAAGATAATATTAACGACATATGCGAGACAAAGTTGGGATAAAGATTAAACTAGTAATACCAGTTATGTAAAATATAATAAATTAAATATATCGAATTTTAATTTGTCTAATCGTAGCGGAAAAAATATCGAGAAAATATTTAAAGCAAACGAAATCGAAAGACACACATAGGAAAAAGGAAATTCACACGAACAATGGAGAATTTTTCTTATTAATTGATAACTAGGTAACTAGGAAAACTGTTTCGTGGGACTCAGTGCTATACTCGAGATATAGCATCGGTGTCCATCGTAATCTGTATATCAGTATCACAGAGATAAACGTATCCCCTGGAATGTTATTCGCGTTGTCAAAAGAAACTCGTACGCGATTATTACTCATTCACGTATGACACACACACACTTGTCCCTGCGCACGCGCGGTACATTTCGCGCGAATCAATTTTCCCGCACGATTAACCGTCTTTATGTAGGTATTTTCCTCTACGCAGTCTCCGCCACCTGGAACTTGTTGCGTTCTACCGTAGCCTCTTATTTTCCAGGAAGAGCAATGAAAATGTTTCCGATCACACCATGCGTGAAACCATTGCGCAATGTCACTTTACTCACTGTCATTCGTTTCGGTTCAGTTCGAATCGACAATATTCCTACTCCAAGGATTTGCCATATTCGTCGTCGAAATGACTTTAGAATTAATATTGTTAATGCTCTGTAGTGCTATACTTCAATCGGTGATTACCTTTTTGCAGAAGTAGGTATTTTCGAAGTTGAATCGACTATAGAATTAATGACACTTTGTAAGGTTAGGAATTTTTCTACTTGAGAAAGTTACTAAAATCGACTTTAGAATTAATATTGTTAATACTCTATAGTGCTACACTTCAATCAGTGATTACTTTTTTGCAGAAATAAGTATTTTTGAAGTTAAATCGACTATAGAATTAATATTAATAACGCTAACACTTTATAGAGCTAAGAATTTCTCTAAAGGAGTTACTAAAATATACTTTAGAATTAATATTATTAATACTCTATAGTACTACACTTCAATCAGTGATTACTTTTTTATAGAACTAGGTATTTTCGAAGTTGAATCGACTATAGAATTAATATTAATGACATTTTATAGGGTTAGGAATGTTTCTATTTGAAAAAGTTATTAAAATCGACTTTAAGATTAATATTGTTAATACTCTATAGTGCTACACTTCAATCAGTGATTACTTTTTTATAGAACTAGGTATTTTCGAAGTTGAATCGACTATAGAATTAATATTAATGACATTTTATAGGGTTAGGAATGTTTCTATTTGAAAAAGTTATTAAAATCGACTTTAAGATTAATATTGTTAATACTCTATAGTGCTACACTTCAATCAGTGATTACTTTTTTATAGAACTAGGTATTTTCGAAGTTGAATCGACTATAGAATTAATATTAATGACATTTTATAGGGTTAGGAATTTTTCTATTTGAAAAAGTTATTAAAATCGACTTTAGAATTAATATTGTTAATGCTCTATAGTGCTACACTTCAATTAGTAATTACTTTTTTGCAGAAGTAGGTATTTTCGAATGAAATATATTGAATATATTAAATTGACCGTAGAATTAATATTAGCAACACTTTACAAGGTTAGGAATTCTTCTATTTGAAAAAGTTACTAAAATCGACTTTAGAATAAATATTGCTAATGCGCTATAATGGTATATTCGAATCGATGACTGAATCAAATTGCTATTCTTTTACAAAGCTAGGCATTCTCACAATCGAATCGACTTTAGAATTATTATTAGTAATACTCTATAACAATACACTCAAACGACCGTTCTTTCGTCGGTCTAGATGCACTCCTAACGAAAACTTGTTAGAAATTCATCACGATCAATTATGATCGACTGATCTTTTTCTATTATACCTATACCGTGGAAAGTCACCTAATTTCACCTGACAAAATGCAAATACTCGTTCTGACACTTACCATTGCCGCAGTCTGTGATATAAGCCCCGGGTTGTCCTCGGAGCTGACGCGGGAAACGACGAACAGCACCGCCAAGAGGACACTTCCGACACATCTTTCCCATCGAAGTATATCATTCCACCTAGCCATCGTTCCTCTGTCTAATATCCTCGAATCAACGTGTCTTTCTCTGTCAAAATCGGTCCGGGGATGGCTGACGATCACCGATGTATCTACTCTCACAAGGCCGTCCCTTCACCCCGTGACACTGACTGCACACACGTGTTTCTTGCTCGTCTCGTGGAAGATCGCAGGATGACGCGATTCCGCGATCCACGTGTCCTCTCGATCGTTCGAGCTTCACCGAAGACTCTGATACTACCTCGGATTCGACCACCTCTAATCTCACTTACTTTCCCGTCGTCGAACGAAAGTTCTAACCTCGCGAGACTCTGCTCTGTCTTGGCGGGAAAACAATCGGGGTCGACCTGTTCCAGGGCAAGTCCGACTCGTTAGCAGGGTCGGTCAGAACCGTTGTCAGAATCGTTGCCACGACACTATCGATTCCCCAACGCTTGGCTTGCCACTGTGCCTCTTTCCACGAAGTCCCAAAGTCTTCTTAACCAAAATCACGCGGGGGCACGCACCTCGCCGAATGTACGGTACTGCGGTCCGTTTCCGCGTTTCGTGTGTCCTGTCGCGCTGATTCGGGACCGCCAATCACCGATCACGATCGACTCGAACTAACGTTCCGAAGATTCGCGACGAGGACGCGGATTCGTTGCAGTGAGAGAGAGAGAGAGAAGAAAGAGTCGAAGGGGAATCGCGATGGACCGTACGGAGGAACGAAGAAGGAACGAGAAGAGGCACGGAGAAAGGACGCGGCCGTACGGGGCACTAGTACCGGAGTCTACCGCCACTCTGAATTACAATCAGTCTGCCACTGACTTTTATTGAGGCCTCCCACCACGCAGCTCGCGACTACCACCATCAACGCTCGCGGCAGCGTACAATGCTACGCAAGTGTGCTTGCCTCTTAACGGACTGTCATAACCGGTGGATCCTTCTCTTTCTACTCTATTTTCCAGCCGTTTGTTCTATCGGTTTTGTTCAAGTGCGGAGAATAGAGGGTAGATAAAGGGATCGGAGAGGTTAACGGCTGTATCGGTTAATCCGAGAGGCAGATGGGTAACAGGGAAACGAAGGTGTTGTGACACCGTTCAGGACATCTGCGTAACGTGCACGCGTGATCTGACTACCGTGTTCGTAGGAATAGAGGAGTGGCTAGGAAATATCCTTGCGACCATCGGATCTGATTTAAAGCGAGACGCGATGACGAGATTGCGTTGGGTCAGGGTGTAGCTTTTTGGCGCGTGGCCTAGATGGCGGTGCGGGAGGGAAGAATGAAAACCATTTTGAATTTTTCTTCGTGAAACCTTATTCCAAGTATTATAATTATTATAACTTTCTTCGATTCAGAGAAATAGCGTTGATTTTGCTTTTGTCTTTGTATATATCAAACTACTAATGAATAATTCTTTTCCTCGTTATATTTTTATTAATTATTTAATACGATGACTATACGAAATTCTTAGTAATTCTGGGAACTCCTGTTGCTTTCTTCTGTTTCGTCTACTCCTTTCTAGGAAATTTGAAATTAAATTGTATTCCTTCCTCGATTAATTTATCTGAATTTCTTCGAAGTTTTAGTCAAATTATATTTTTTGATTTTATCAATTTTTGTATAATGTATATTTTATGTATATTTAATGTAAATGTATATTTTAGAATATACAGTTTTTGATGGACAATTGTATTAAAGTATTGAAATACAGAATTATCAAAGAAGTATTTTATAAAATAATATACTATTAGGTTCATGTAAGAATTTGATTAGTCTATGTAATCTAACCTCAAAATAAATTACAACGTGACTCAAAACTATTATTAACAATAATTAATTTTTAATATGTACATTTAATTACACGTTCTTTCAGAAATTATTAAGAAATAAAAATTGCTTCGTTATAAAATAAATTTTCTTTGTTAGTGGACAAGTTTGCGAAGGATTTAATATTAGGAATTAAGGAATTATTCATTATTCGTAGACGTGAATAGGAGCGTCTTAAAAGCCGTGCAGCTGCATTCTTCTGGCCGGAAATGCTTTCAAAATAAAAGCATAAGCGAGGCGTCTGATTCATCCCAGCTCGTTTAAAAAGAGAATCAACAAGTTTGATAAATTTCAAGTTCAAGTTTCCTTGGCGACTGAAATATTACTAAAAATTCTTTGGACTTTTTAAAAATCATTTTGAGGTTAGGAAATTGTTTTTGCAAAAATTTCACAATAGTTGTTGCGAAAGATAAAAAGATAATTTCATACGCGATTAGTCGTAGTAGTTTCTTCCTCGTATAAGTTCTGTTTTATCTCGATTTTTATCTCGATTTTTATCTCGACCGGTGGTAATCTTCACGACGATGTGCATTTCCGTATTCCATAATGATGTGAAGCTAACACCATTGTCACCTTACTTTTGTCACACGTACAAGGAGCCATTTTCTACTCGTAACAATGTTTTTGGAATATTTTTTATTTTTTCTTCATATTATAGCTGTTGCATGGTTTGTATAATTGCACCAATTTTTCGATAATTCACCAGTGCTTCTGGAGTATTATATAATTTCTGTCACGATTGCTATCTTATTTTGTTCGAATATTCCAATTTTCTTCATTTTCAGGTTTTCTTATACGATTTTGGAATTTTTCGGATACATTTTATTTAATGTAACAAGTACATGCATAATATATACATTTGTATGTATATAATGCTGTTATTCTTCTGGTTGTTAGACAATATTTTTATTATATTTTTATTATATTTTTATTATATTATATTTTATTCCAGGAAGTTCGTGCTAATTTTGAAGGAAAATTGAAACGCGGGAGATTTAAATTTTAGTATGCGTTTATTAAATTATATAAGTGCCATTCTGTTTTACAA
>NW_016908882.1:2015-3322 GCF_001483705.2 Eufriesea mexicana | reverse complement strand
TATATTTATTGTATATATATATTTATTATATATGTATATTAAGAGAAAAATTGTGGACTGATGAAAACGATAGAGTACAGTTTTAAAGTACAGCCAAATATTATATACATAAATACTATATATATAATATCAGATTTGCATAGATATTTATTTCAATTTTACTAATACGAATCTTTATCTTATTTTCAGATGTCACGTGGACAATCGAACGCCATAAAATGGTCAAAGGCCTAAACGGACCTTGCGAGAGAGGTTTAAGATCCTAGAGGAGCACCAAAACTATACTTTTCCACGGAAACCTACGTCTGCTCATCCATCAGTGCACCTAAGAACGGCACAGATGCCTCGCGCGTACCATGGTCATGAATAAATGATCCAGCGATGCCGAAATAGTCGAAACGTTCCTGAAAATAATTTGCCAGGCAAACAGTATGATTTACGGTACCCAGGTCTTTTTTTTCACCACTAATTTCACGTCACGAAATTTCCCCTATTTTTCGCCGCTTTTTCTCCTTCCTCTTCCTTTCTTCTTCTAGCCTGTTTTCACGATGTCGCTTGCATGGAAACTTGCGAAACAGCTGCCGAGTTGCCGTAATCCTGATCGAATGGACACGATGTACAGTGGTTTTGCTTTGTTCACGCAATGGCCACGCGGAACAACTGTTTCTTCTTGGAGAGCATGCTTTCGAAAACCTGTTTTTTGGGTCCTACTTATGGTTGGGTTTCGATATTATTGTGTACAACTTTCCGTGGACGACATTTTATTTTTCTTTGTAGATTTTTTTAATAGTTTCTTTGATTTCTATTTTTTTGGGGGAAACTACATCTTTTTGAATTTTTATTATATTATAATTTTTATATTTGAGTATTTAATTTTTGTATCAATATTTTTTGTGGTTGGAATTAATTGAAATAATGTAGTGAATTGGTAAATTTTTATTATAGATTATTTATTATTATTATTATTTATTTATTTATTATTATAATAAATTATTTTTATTACGAATTACGAATAATTTTATTCGTATATTTATGGTAATTTATGGAATATATTTATTTGTATATTATTTTAAGTAATTCCATTTTCCATTTAGTTTCTAATTTCTGTATTATTATATACATCTTTTTGAATTTTTATTATATTATAATTTTTATATTTGAGTATTAATATTTTTATATCAAAAATTTTTATATTAATATTTGATGTGGTTGGAATTAATTGAAATAATGTGGCGAATTAAATAATTAAATAATTTGCAGATTATTTTTATTACGAATTACGAATAATTTTATTCCTATATTTATGG
>NW_016908882.1:0-1521 GCF_001483705.2 Eufriesea mexicana | reverse complement strand
TAAGTAGTAGAATTAAATAGAAAAGAAAAATAGAAAAGAAATTAGAAATTAAAGATTTTAATGAATTGAGAAATTAAAAATAGGAAAGAATCAAATAATTGAATAATAATTATGTTATAATTAATGTAATGGTAAGGTAATTAATATAATTTAATTTTAGTTATCAATTTCAATGTAATTTAATTTGCACTATTAATTCCAGTTTCAATTAATTTAGTTGTTACTTTGAATTCAATTTTAATTACTAATTTCAATTTCAATTAGTTCTGGATATTAATTCTAATTTATTTTTCATTTCTGTTATGCTAGTAATTTATAGTCCAATTCGTGTAATTTTTCATGCACTGTCACTAAAACTGACGATTAATATTATCCTAATTAATATAATTTAATTTGCACTATTAATTCCAGTTTCAATTAATTTAGTTGTTAGTTTGAATTCAATTTTAATTATTAATTTCAGTCTCAGTTAATTTTGGATATTAATTTTAATTTATTTTTCATTTCTGCTATGCTAGTAATTTATAGTTCAATTCGTATAATTTTTCATGTACTGTCACTAAAACTGACGATTAATGTCATTATACTTTCCGATTGCATTAACTTTGAATATTCCACATGTTTTACTTGCTGCAGCATATATAATTAAGTAGCAAGGACAAAATTATGAGGAAATTACATAAAAGGTCGTCTAAATTATTAAAAACTATCGAGGATAATTAATGTTAAGAGTTGTAAAGCAATAATGAAATTGTTGCCAAATAGATATTGATAGATCAATTGTGTGCAAATTAGTCAAGGAAAACCTACTCGCATTGTCCACCTCCATTGGACAGTCATTCGATGACTCATTTGTAGAACATTATGATAATTATGACGTTTTCGTTATCACAGGCTAGATAAAGTTTCTATTAGCAAGTATGATCGCGAAGCGAAAATTTTGTGCGACATTTTCTAGTAGAATGTTCGAAATCGACGATTTCTGCAGAATTTTTACAGAAAAGATAAGAAATTTCTATATACAGATTATATGTTGCACACGTGATAAAACAGCGAATTGTTGTTGATTGACTAGCGAGTAACTTAAGTTTAAATGTTGTTATTCGCACGAATTTGATTACCTTTTGCCATTTATCAGCGTGTTTACCACACGTGCTGATTCTTTGTCTACAGATAATTTCATGGAACAATTTGTTATAAGAAATATATACTCCGCAATTCTTTTCTTTATTTCTGGAAATACGAAAGAATGTTTTCAGATATGAGATTTAAAATTCTCTTTAGAAAAGGTGTAATAAAATTATAGAAATACCAAAAGATGCAGAACGTGCATTTGATAATCAACGAATCTTCGAAGAACGAATATTCCTTTAAGAAACAAGAAAAACTTTTTTAATGGAATTAACATGTTTTAAAAATTCCAGGATTTCTATTTATGACGAAAAATTTAGTCATATTTTCAATCAATTCATTCCAAAGAATCATTTCCTTTAAACAAATACCATTATCATTACCATTAAT
>NW_016908881.1:0-523 GCF_001483705.2 Eufriesea mexicana | reverse complement strand
TAACGCCTTCGACCAATGGCAAGAACAGCCATCTACTTGCCAGAGAATAAGTTTATTCAAAATCTATAATCTGCTATAGCTTGGTCTTAGGTCGCGTAACGTCTGCAACCACTCGCAAGTACAGCCATCTACTTGCCAGAGAATAGGTGTATTCAAAGTCTATAACCTGTTCCAGCTTGGTGAACTGATCGCCGAACGCCTGCAATCCAATGGCAAGTACGGCCACCTAGTTGCCAGAGAATAGGTCTATTCAAAACCAATGACCTGTTAAAGCTTGGTAAATAGATCGTCTAACGCCTTCAATCGAATGGCAAGTACATCCATCTACTTGACAGAGAATAGGTCTATTCGAAATCTATAAACTGCTATAGGTTGGTTAATAGATCGCTTAACGCCTTCAATCTAATGGCTGGTACGGCCATCTACTTGCCAGAGAATAGGCCTATTCAAAATATATATTATCTGTTATAGCTTGGTGAATAGGTCGCCTAACGCCCTCAACCACTGGCATGTACAGCCATCT
>NW_016908880.1:0-264 GCF_001483705.2 Eufriesea mexicana | reverse complement strand
GTATAAGCCATCCGATCCTAACATAGCCAATCGTAATACAACAAATCGTAACCTAACACAGCGTAACGTCCCGCGACCATTATTTCTGGCCTCCATAGAACTAAGCAAGAGACGCTAGAGCACAGCAGAGCGCAGAAATGCACCGAATAGCAGTGTATAGCTCAGAAGCCGTGGATAGCCGAGCCCAACCTTTCCTATCAGAACATAACCAAACGTACCATATCTCAAAGTAACGTGCCGCGACCACTGCTCCTGGCCTCCCCA
>NW_016908879.1:0-240 GCF_001483705.2 Eufriesea mexicana | reverse complement strand
ATCGTGGTGAGCTAGCTTCCTTGCATAAGTATGGAGGAAGGATACTTTTGGCGTGCTATAGAAGTTGCAATCCTGCAGAATCTGACAGGAAAATTCAATTTTATTGACATTTTCGACTAATATCGCGGTGAGTTATCTTTCTTGCATAAATAAGGAGCAAAGACACTATTGGCGTGCTATTGCCATTACAATGCGGTAGAATCTGAATGGAAAATTCAATTTCATTGACATTTTCGACTA
>NW_016908878.1:0-811 GCF_001483705.2 Eufriesea mexicana | reverse complement strand
CTGCATTGTACTCTCCACTAGTGTGTTCAGCTTCGCTCTGGGGTGGCAAGCAACAGTGTTCGCGTTGCGTTTGTTTTAGTCAGGTTACGTTTGGATATGTTACGATTGGCTAGGTAGGCTGAGGAGAGCTATGGCTTTATCGCTATAGTCAGCTAATAGGTGGATCTCTGCACCATACAGTGCACTAATTCTTCCAGCTTAGTTCTCGGAAGACCAACAATAATGGTCTGGCACCTCATGCTGTGTCATGTTACGCTCGGTCAGTTTGGGTTAGGCTCAGTTTGATTAAGATAGCTTTAGCTTTTATGCCGTACACAGCGACTCGGTGGACCTCTGCGCTCTACTGTTCTCTAGTATGTCCTGCTTGGTGTTGGGGTGTGCAGCAATAGCCGTCTCGGAACGATAGGTTGAGTTATGCTATGTTCGGTTACGTTCTGTCGGTTTGGGTTTGGTTTGGGTTAGGTTTGGTTAGCTTTGACTCTTCTGATATACACTGCGATTCTACGATTTTCTGTTTTCTACCCACCAGTAGTGTGTCCGGCTTGTATCTTTTGTCCGGCTTGGATCTGTGGCGGCCAGCAATAGTGCCCGCAGCACGGTAGGTTGAGTTAGGCTATGTTTGGTTATGTCCCGTACGATAGTGTTGGGCTTGGGTGGCTACGACTTTCCCGATGTACACGGCGATTCTATGGATTTCTGCGTTCTACACTCGGCTAATGTGTCTTGCTTGCGTCTGGGGAGTCCAGTGGCTGCGGTCGCGACATGTTAGTTTGAGTTTGGTCACGTTTAGGAATGTTACGATTGGTTAGGT
>NW_016908877.1:1853716-1865667 GCF_001483705.2 Eufriesea mexicana | reverse complement strand
CTCAATTTATTTTTTATCCTTTCCTTCATTACTTGGAAAATATAAATATAGGACAGTCAATGAGAAATTCTACCTTGTATAACATAGTTACAATGTAAACAATAAACTAACTCTTTCTCTTCATTTATAACTTCTAATTCTTCTTAAGTTTTTACTTCATCATCACTTTCCCAATCGCTACTGCGGCCTTCCTTCCTTTTTTTATTTGCAAGTCCAGATGGTTCAACAGCTTTGCGAGCTTTATTTTGGATCAGATAAATGATCATGATCTGATTTGCCCTTACCACTAAACTTTTTATTTAATATCACAGATTCTTCATCATCTTCCTTTGCTTCTTTACCAAATGATAAAAGATTGAAATTTCTGTAACAAAATTTTTCATTACGAAGAATAATACTATCAGGCCTAAATTCAGCAAACGTATATGATTTTTACTTTACCACTGCTGTTTTAGTTTTTGAACTGTCCTTTACTTCTGCACTTTTCTGTACTATTACTCTTGATATAATAACAGAAAATGGATTGTTCAATATTTTAGTTTTTATCAATCTTGGAGTCTTGGAGGATAAAGTGGTCTATCATTCTACAAAAAAGGGGAAATATTATATTTATATCAATTATTGATATATTTTCTTGTAAACATTAAATTTACCTCATTTACAAGTGCTTCTTCGAGTTTAAGCATACTATATATAGATTCTCCAGTAGCTCTACCAGAAATTGTATGCTTATTCTGCAAATCTGAGGTAGAACTAAGAATAACGAAGTATTGGGAACCATTGTCATCTTTCTAGCATTAATCATAGCAATTAAATCTTCTCGACAAAAACGTAATCGTGTATGAAATTCGTCCTAAAACATATATATCCAATAATTATTTTTCGATAAAAAAGGAATTCATTTTATTTTTAAATATAGTCTCACTTTTAATGGTTCTCCATATATTTTACCACCTTCTCCTGTACCCGTGGAATCACCACCTTGTGTTATGAATCCTTTGATAATTCTATGAAAGATAGTGTCACCCTAATAACCTTCCATAGATA
The DNA here is from genome assembly GCF_001483705.2 of Eufriesea mexicana. Taxonomy (NCBI): domain Eukaryota; kingdom Metazoa; phylum Arthropoda; class Insecta; order Hymenoptera; family Apidae; genus Eufriesea; species Eufriesea mexicana. Next base: position 1,864,620 of record NW_016908877.1, on the reverse strand, counting down.
ACTGTATGAAATTTCTACATGCCTTTGGAGTTTCTTTTGCCCATAATTCTAACTCAACATCACCAACAGTTGTTTTCATTACAACCTAGTTATAAGAAATACATTAGTTTGATTAATGTAAAATACCTTTAAAATCAAATTTATTAAAATTTATTATTTACTATTGTAATTCAAGTTAGAAATTATTTAATATATTAATATAGAAATTTAGAAAGTAAATATTGTATATAGGTTAAATTTTTAAAAACAGATATACAATCCATGGAAGTATTATTAAATGATACTTATTACTTTACCTTTAGTGGCTGGCTTTTGCATATAAATATTACTCATGTTTGTAAGTCTCCTATAATAAAAAAAGTCCTTCATCAATAATATTTCATATTAAATCTTTAGTCATTTATAAATCAGTCAACCAAATGGTTCTTTGCTCGAATAATCATCAGTGGGTGACAGGTACCTTTTATCTGCTTTTAATGTTGACTTTATTGGTCCAATCAATTGCATGTGCCACAACCCAATTATTCCTGTTGCTTTTGCAGTTTCCAAGTTCTCATAGATATTTCTACACATTTGTGCCTTAATGCAACATTTACAGTCTATATTCAATTTATCTTTAACATTTATAACTCTTACCAAGTATTCATTCTCCATCTCTTCAATGATCCTCAAATTTGCATGTCGATGCCACACATTTTTCTCTGTTGATACATATGCTGCCTCCTTTCTGTTTCTTGATACCGCATAATATGCGTTTCCTCTTCTCACTGCCTTCATTCGAACTTCTCCCTTTTCTTTATATACCTTAGCTCCATCATTCTGAAACTTAATATGTTAGCTATGATCAGTAACTTTGACTACTGATATTAATTTTTGACTCACTGATTCATTTAGATCATGAATACAACATACCTTTCAATCTCACTGTATTCTCCATATATTGTTGTTAGAAGGGGCCATCACCTAAATTAATTATATTCCTTTTTGTCTGCCTAAACCATCTCCATTTTCTGAATCTTTATTTGACCCTCAAAGATTTTTATCTTGTATGACATATAGTTAATCAATCTACAATCCAATAGACATATACTTTACATATTTGTATTGCTGCTTCAATTTTTTCTTGCTATGAAGTATAATTCTTGGCATATACGCTGATGATATTCCATGAGTGCAATATTTTTCTATTGTTGCACGTGCCTGTTTACTTCAATAGAATATTGTCTCGTAACAACCAGGCTCTGCTATCACTAATGAAAGATGGAAAAGCAATGCTTTATATCTTACACCATGTGTTTACAACTGAGTTATGTTATGTTATGTTAAGGTTATGTTAATACAAATACTTACATTCTTTTCGTGATGCAGGCACACCTGCATGGACACAACAATGCTTCCGACGTTTGTTTGCAATATTTTCTCATTTTCCATGCACTCTCCTGTTCATTTGGAGAAAAATTAATAAATCGCTCAATTTCTGTGGTTAATTTATGAAACTTTATTATTGCGTTGTAAAGGCGTACCTTTGCATATTTGTCGTCTGCCAGGTAAAGAAATGAATGATGATTGTCTAATTAAAACCACTGTTTGGGTTGAATTTATTAAAGAATGTAGAAAATTTTATCGGATAGTGAAGTGAATAAAAAGAGGGAAAAAGAATGTGCGTTAGTTATTTATGTTCTTTTATTGTTTATTTATTTTGTCCAGCTCGTCACGTAAGTTTAGGCGTCTACCTAATCCGAGCTTCGAGTCTAGAATCATAGATGTCTCTGATGTTAGTTTACTAACTCTGGTTATATGCTTGGAATATATTTTAATAAATCAAATCGACTGTGGAAAATTCGCTAATCACTCAATATCTGTGATTAATTTATGAACTTTTATAATTGCATCGTAAAGCCAGATCCTTTAAGAACTTTCCAATATATTTTTCGATATAAATTTGTCTCTAACTAATTAATTATTAATAATTATTCTACGAAATGTTCGAATTATTGTCGAAGATTGTCGAAGACGCCATTGATTTTGCATTAATTACTATCCTCTACGCAATTAATTTATGAAATTTTATGCACTCGTTATAAAGACAATGTTCTTGCGAATCTTCTCATATTACTTGTGTTCACATTTTGATTCTAGTTTCGGTGAGTATTAAATATTTTCACGGAGGATCGTGATGGTCGTCGTTACGAAATCATAGACGCCATAAAACAAAAATTAATAACTAACAATTTAGAGTTAAATTTTTGTCGAATATTATATAGTAATGTAGCCTGAAGTTCCAGCTTTGCAGTGAAATTGTAAAAGTTCATAAATTAATTACCGAAATGGAGTAATTAATAATTTTTCATTGCCGGAGCCATTTTATCTTTTTCTATGCCCTCTCTGTCTTTGTTTGTCACGTGCCGAGCTCTTCGACGACCTCCTCGCCTATTCTATATTCCTATTGCTTTTCTGGCTTCTGGGTCCAAAATCATGAATGGCGCTGATCGCAGGCGGTAAAATGTTTATTCGAACTTGATACCTCTTTTGGTTATATGCTGCTAATACATCTTAATAAATCAATTCGGCAGTATGAAAATTAATAAATTTCCAAGTTTCTGTAATTAATGCATGAACATTTATGGCTGCACAACAAAGTTGGAATTATAGCAACATTCTTATACAATGTTCAATTTAATAATTAATATTTACATGAGCGGTTTTGTATTTCCTGTCTCTAATGATTATTTATATTTTCGTTTTCCTTCTTTATTAAATAAGATTGTTATAAAAAGCTGTTTTTCTTACATAATATGCTTATTATTTTGTAATAAATACATACTTGCATAAGAAAGCGTAAAAAATAAATCTTTTTATTAAGAGATTTTATTTACAATTGTTTATGTACAATGTTTCCATAGGCGAAAAATGAATAGAAAATAAAAAATAGAATGAAAGGAAACTAACTGTATAAATATGACTACAGGACAAGGGAATCGAACTACGGACCGCAGTGAAAGGAATTTTCGGTCGTCACCCTTAGGCCACAATGCTAGTTGAAAATAAGAGGAAATAAATTTACAGTTGAAGACGTAATACAACTTTAATCGTAATAATAATGATATATTTTCTTAAACTGTATGACGATATCTACAGAGCTGCAAAGTTTCAACTAAATCGGTGACCCGAAGGGTTTGCACTCTCCTTGTCAGTATACGTATAATACGAGAAATAGTGAAATTAAAGAGAAAAAAATACGAAATGACTATTATATAAATTATATTTATCCAAGGATGTAAAGTATTTGTCTTACCTGAATCGATACTGGAAATAAATAAGTAACACTAAACACGCTAAACAATAAGGTGACACTGCAGTTGAGTGGAACACCTAGCCAATGACTAATGACACGACGTCATGCATAGTGGCGATATTAGCGTCGGCTAGCTTAGGTGGTCGGTGGAGAAAAAATAAGGGGAAAGTTAGAATTAATTGGTTGCCTGTCTGTGGTTCCTTTTTATAGCAACATCTCTCTAGCAATTCTTGGTCGGTAGAAGAGAAATAATGGAAATACAAGTACATAAGGATTTAAAAGTTTATCCAGGATGAAATGAAGAAATATCGAATAGAGTGTTAATGTAATTCATACGATATATTGAAGCAAAAGTTCATACGTATAATTTCTCTTTCTCACTTTCCAATTTGTTAAAATAGTAATATTTCCAATTTTTGTTACTTTTACATGAAATATCGTTGGTCATAAAGTGCGATTCTTTTATTATGCACAATCCTGAAACAGGATGCAACTCACGCAGTCTTAAGTACCATTAGCATTAAGACATTAATCGGTGCTGCTTCTTGATTATTTAATTTACAACTTGGCTGATATCGTGGCCCTTGCTATACCTTAGGGGTTGTAATTTGGATATAACTCAACGTACGTATGTATATTGCTATTTGAACGGGATGTAGTAAAGATGAAAATGGTGATCAAAGAATTTACATTATAATGAAAAATTATATCGTGTTACTTTGAAACGCGAAGAATTTTTGAAAATCCATGTTGCACATCGTATTATCACATTTAGTTGTTTGCCCTAACGACGAGTAAATGAAAGCCAAAGTGTCGTACAAAGAACGTTTTCGACCATCATTGTAGGATACGAGTGTCGGGAATCGATAAAATTTTGCAAACGTTTGTGAAAGAAATATTATTCTCTAGCAAATTAAGTGTCTTTTTTGCCTCGAGTCATATATTGTTTAACATTTCTCGTTTTACATCAGTGAGCGTGGAACAAGTGTTTTACATACTTTTGTAGAAAGTTAACGTTTTAGATATTCGCAATGAAAAAGTGAATTTATAAATAAAGATAAAGAAATATAACAGACTGACGCGTTTCAATTGTGTTTTGGATTTGCTTTTCTTTCTTTACCATTCTTCTTTTTCTTTTTTATCATTCCGAGCGATCATATCACAGAACACGATGACATGTTAAAAAATTGTTTGATAGGATAGAACGTTTACCCTGTTCTGCGTGTATAATTTCGAAAGGAATCTGAATTGGGAAACAATGTGTGTTACCATTTTATTATAAATGTTTCTGCTACATTTTGTTGGCTAAATACCGATCACCAGAAAACACTTAGCAAAGCTGTATGTACGTACCTATCTACAAATTGTCACGTGTATGTATTGCATATGTTTGCTGTGTGTGTGTGTGTGTGGGTGTGTGTATATGTGTGCGTGCAGGGCGAAGTGATGTCACTGGATGGATGACGAATCAAACCGAGCTGAACCGAACCGGATTAAACCGGATCGGAATCGGTATTTCTTTCTCCCTCTATCGTTTTACTACTTACATAATAGAAAAATCACAAAAGCTTTTCGCCGGTGCGGCGCGATGAGGGCAACCGCGCGACACGAGCGAAGCATGCGCTCGCCGGTTCGAATCGCTGGTATTATTCATTCAGCTTTTGGATCTTACGATTTACTTGTACAGTCTCCCTCTCAAACTCGAGTTATTTTTCTTAAACATCAATCATCAATTTACATATTTATTTGACAAAGCAAGCGAGCGGCGAGCGGCGAGCGAGCGTATGAACGAACGCACGAGCGAACGAGCGAACGTGCGAACGTGCGAACGTGCGAACGAACGAACGGACGAGCGAACGAACGTACGAACGTATGTGTATTTATATCGTAACAGTGAAGTACCGTTTTCTCGCCTACTTGCATCTTACAGGGATATATTATTAACGCTACTGAAGGATCTTATTCTGTAACATTAATTCATAATCGCTATGGTAAAGATACAGTTTTCTACAATATCGTGTCTTTTTTCTTTTTATAACGGCGACTGTACCCGGAATTATACACAGTGCTGCTTCATTGATACGCGTGGTCATTGCGAACAGGTTCTAAATTCTTTTTTCTTTTTTCTTTTTTTTGTTCTCTTTACTCTATTTCTTTATGTCTGTCTGTTTTCCCTCAGGTTCCTTCTCCATTTTTCTTCTATCTCTTTTTCGTTTTTTTTTCTTTTTTTCTTTTTATACAGAAAGAAATCGACGAAGGAAGAGCTTTCGGATCGTAATTTGGGCGGCGATATGATTTGTCAGGTGAATCTTATGTTCGCTGCATTATACGTATCATTCGTCCAAAATCGCGTCCGACGTTGGAAAAGTATTCGCATGGAGAATCCAGAAGATACGAATATCGCTTCAATGCGAAGCTTCGTTTACGACTAGTCGAACGACGAGCGACGAACGAATCTCGTTTGTAACTTATTTGGATAATAAAAGGAAAAATATTCATCATGGTGTTACACTTAAACGCTATACGGATAGTAGTTAATCGTAGATCGAAAACTTGCTTTTCCCGAATTCGTTCTACGAATGTGAGAACGACATTGTCACAGATCGTTGATAATAATACTTGGTCGTTATCGGTTGTTTCCGGCGACTCGAAAGAACTATGCACCGGAGAAACATCTGTTGAACAACGAATATTTTATCGAATCGAAAACGAAGGCTTTGCTCGACGTTTGGAGGCACGTTCGTGTTTGTTTAATGCGTGATAGAAATGTGAAAAAATCATTCAAGTTTTGCATTTATTTAAATAAATTAGTCATTGCCTGTCGTGTAACGTAGTCGATTCATCTTAGGCAAATATAAAAAGATCGCGATATTCGAGTCTCGAACTTTCACTCTTCCGTTTCCCTCCTTCTACTTTAGTTTCCCTTATTTCCTTTCTTTCCACTTTCTCTTCCCTTTACTCCCTTTTCGTTCAACCATCTCCCTTTCTTTCTTTCTTTCTTTCATTCTCGCTTTTGCCCTTTCTAATTCCACATTTGCATTCTTGGTGTGAGGCTTCATCTATTTGGTTAATTTAGTACCTTCGTATATTATATTACGTATATACACCAAGTCTCTCTAGTCGCCTCTACATTTACAGTAATTCCTAATTTAAGTTCATTCAACCGCGAATATATCTGCGAATAAAAGGTTAAATAGCGTAGTAGTGTATAGCCAATTACAATACTTAAATATAACCTTACATAGTATCCTTCGTAGAAATAACAGATCTCGTTATCGACGATGTCGTGCGCGTGTGCATATTTGCTAGGTATATCCCGGAAATGTTTCGGAGCAAAGTACTTGCGCATCATCACTCGTTCGAGATACCAGTAGATTCGATCGAAGATAAATCTTAAGTTACGGTAATTAGTAACTCCACTTTCTCTATCTCTTTCTGTCACGTTCAACATTCTGTCCTAACATTATTGGTATGCTATTAATAAGAATAAAAAAACAAATAATAATACTACTAATCATAATAATCATAATAATCATAATAATCATAATAATCATAATAACCATAATAATAATAGTAGTAGTAGTGACGATGACGATAATGACGATGGTGATGACCAGGTTGACGAGAGATGGCAAACGACGACGAGCTGACGACGAGAGCGACGATGATGGCGGTGGTGGTGGTGGTTGTAGTGATAGTGATAGTGATGGCAATGATAATGATAATGATAATGATAGTTGTGGTGGTGGTGGTAGTAGTAGTAAGAGTAGTAGCAGGAGTAGTAGTAAGAGTAGCAGCAGGAGTCGTAGCAGGAGTAGTAGCAGGAGTAGTACGAGTGTCAACAGTGGTAATGGTAGCGGGAGTAGCAGTAGTAGTAGCAGCAGGGGTAGTAGTAATAGTAGTGGTAGTGGTAGTGGTAGTGGTAGTGGTAGTGGTAGTAGTAGGAGTAGTAGTAGTAATGGTAGTAGTAGTACTAATAGTAATAATAAATAATAAATAATAGTAGAATAATAATAATAAAAATGATAATAATGGTAACGACGATGATGACAACGATGACGAGAATGACGATGACGATGCCGATGACGATGATAATGAGAATAATGAGAATAATGAGAATAATGATAATAATAATAATAGTAATAATATGAGTAGTAGTAGTAGTAGTAGTAGTAGTAATAGTAGTAGCAGTAGCAGTAGCAGTAGTAGTGGTGGTGGTGGTGGTGGTGGTGGTGGTGGTGGTAGTAGTAGTAGTAGTAGTAGTAGTAGTAATAATAAAAATAATAATAATAATGATAGTAATAGTAATTAATAATGCGTTGATTAATTTGGCTGACGCCTAAAATATTTCATAGTTTTAAACTTACGATATAGATAAAAAATGAAGGTAAAAACATTCGAAAAGGAAAATGATACTGCGCGTGCGTTCTAATTCGCTCGAATAATATTTTGGAACAGTTGAACTTCTCGTTTCAATGTTCAACGAGTGATAAGTGTGTAAGATGCTTTCGTTACTAGTACAAGTCTACGTATTCCTTTACAGATTTCTCGAGTAGTTCCATCGATTATGTACAAACAGACCGCTTGTCTTCTTAAGTGTTCCTTAAATATAAAACATAATTTGAAATGTCAACGTTGCGAAACGGAAAGACTCTCGACGCTGTAGATATTCTGCACAATGCGCGCTCGAGCGTACGCTTTTCAGTTACAAGTATCGTTTTATCTAACGAGTGTCTACCGTTCCTTATTCATTTTCCTCCCTTTGCTTACGTACCCTTTGCTTCTTTACTTCATCATTGCTCGTAAAAAAAGTTTCTGTTTTATTAATACGCATGATTAGGCACAGTTAAAATACAACATAGTATTCCCCGTTAGAAAGTTGAAAATTCGACGATTCAGCAGAAAGAAAAGAGAAACTACAAAACGAAGAAAGATCGAGTATAATTGCGTAGAAGACGCGAATATAGGATTGGTTTAAGTTACGCGAAACGACATTGAATTTTTCAGTTGTACCGGAAACAGTATTGTAACACCAAGAAAATTGCCCTGTATACGTAATACTGTAAACGCGTAGCGTTCCAACTTGATGACGACCGATCCGGTATGATCGAGAGAGAGAGAGAGTACGGTAAGTGAGCATGGCTCGAGCAACTAATTACGACGATGCGAACGATACCCTCTCGGTGTATCGAGCTTGTCGGATATCATTCTTTGCGTACAAACGAAAAGAATATCAAACTATTACCGCGATCATAGCGCTCGACGATGGTGACCTGGTCGCGCGATACCATTCGTTCGTATCATTTCGCTTTCTTTTCTTTTTCCTTTTTTTTCCCCTTTTTTTTTCCTCCATTCCTCCTTTCGCCTCTTTCCCCTTTTCCGTGGCCATTGGGTTCTTTTACATTTCTGTCTCATCAGCACCTCCATTCACTCCCAAACTTTTCATCGTATTGTTCCGCGTTCGGACAATTTCACGAACAACTGACCACTTGTGATTTCGTTTTGGCACTCGGGAGTATTTAAATTCGCACGTGTACAACGGTCACGGATCACAGTAATTTCGAGGCTTCCAAGGAATTAACAGTATAACGATGTAACCGCGTTGGTAGATCGATGACCGATGATCGGTGATCGGTGAGAACTTGATTCAGTCGACGTTACTTTCGCTGTTTGACTGCGTCAGAACCGAGACAACTGTTTAAACGAATATCTCCCGGGTATTGGCTTTGGAACGTGGATTGGAACCAAAACTGGAATCGGAATTGGAATTGGAATTGGCATCAAAATCGGAATTGGTATCGATATCGGCATCGGTATCGGTATCGACATCGACATCGGCATCGGTATCGGCATCGGTATCGGCATCGGTATCGGTATCGTTATCGTTATCGGTGTCGTTATCGTTATCGTTATCGTTATCGTTATCGGTATCGGTAGCGGTAGCGATGTCGGTATCGTTGACGAGGTTAAAGTCCCAGAAGAAGGGAAAATGAAAGTTGTCGGTAACCGTGAATCCGTGTCATCGATCACGAGAGCGTTATGGGTTGGCGCGAGTAGTTAAAGCGCCTGTTGTCGGCAGTCACAGCTTGAGCTCGTTTGCTATCTTGCTAGCAATGTTTTTGAAGCAGATCGAGGTGCCTGAGATCCGTTTGAAACGTACACCGTTCAAAGAAAGTCGTGGCAGTTTACAGACCTCGATCTCCCAATGTACTTGGCTATCTGTCGCCGCGTCACCATGTGCGCACAGCAGCAGGAACCTTTCGCGTTGTTCGTACTGGCACTCGTTGGCGTCCAATACCTAAAGAATCGATCGACGTACATTAATAAAGCCGTTTCTACTTACCGTTATCGTGTATTATAAATATCAAACAAAGTTTCAGCGAAATACGCTGCTACTGCTATACTCTTCTTTTACGTTATATACGACGAACACGAAAAATTTTTAGCATGCGATCCAGTGCAATACCTTTCGAATTTCGGACATGATTTCGTTCGGATCTCGACTACTCGTAGTTTTCATACTCCAAGTGAAACGTAGGCTGCGTGGTTTAACCTGCTCATCGTTAGTGGTTGCTCCGCTGTAACAAAAGAATGTTTTAAATTTGTTCGATCAAGTTATGCGCGTCGGTGATAGGAAAATTTTCGAGCGAGTGAAACGTATCGGTGAGTTTCATCGCAATCGCGTATCGTTACCGGTTTATAGCCTGTGTTCTCGCGTCATACCCGCGTCTCTGTTCGTCTCTGTTCCTTTTGCCCCCTCGTCGTTTAAACATCATTCCCATACTTAGCGGAACGCGTGCATTAAAATTCCGTAAGCCAATGATCGTTGTGGATGCTTCAAAGGACGCAACGTAAAAACGTGACATGCGTGCATACATGCAAGTTGTGTCGAATCACGTTGACACGTTTACAGGAATGAAAACTACTACGTTACTCTCGAGAAACGTTCTTTGCTTGCGATATAGAGGCCAGTTAAACATTATTCGAATTTGAAACAGAGGCAACAACATTGCGGCTTTGTAACATTTTCTTTCTTCTTTTCTCCATTCGATTCCTTTCGTTTCGCTTCATTTCGTTTCTACGGTTACACGCAACTGTACACGGAACCTCTTTCCTACCTACGAACCATTCAAAGCACTCGAATCTTTCCTTTCTTTCTTTCCCTCGCGAGCGATCCACTCGTCGGATAACCAAGAAAACAATCCTTCTCGGCCTAACGCGTCCATTTTTACATTTTTACCTCCAAGGGACAAGAGAAGTAGGAAAAGAAAGATAATTGCAGAGAGACATCGAGGCAGATAGCTAGATAGATGGTTAGATAGACGGATAGATAGACAGACAGACAGATAAACAGGTAGATAGATAGAGAGAGAGATAGATAGATAGATAGATAGATAGATAGATAGATAGATAGATAGATAGAGAGAAAGAAAGAGAGAGAAAGAGAAGAATTTTTAAGCTAGAATCAATCTTTGTGTTTCAAATAATTTATTGAGAATTATTGTCAATATTTAACCACTTGCGATGGCAAGAAATTCACAGTTTCATGTGCGAGAACGGTCCAGTGTTTCGGTAACAATTACCTAACGACGTGTGTACCACGTGGTTG
>NW_016908877.1:1837280-1853353 GCF_001483705.2 Eufriesea mexicana | reverse complement strand
GAGAGAGAGAGAGAGAGAGAGAGAGAGAGAGAGAGAGAGAGAGAGAGAGAGAAAGAGAGAGAGAGAAGGGGGGTGCCATTCTATTCTATGCACCGCCGGGACGAAACGACACGGATCTATGTTGCAATTAAGCGTAAACGAAAAGTAATCGAAGCGAAAACAGAAAGAATCGAACGGCTGTGATAAACGAATGAAAACGAAAAAAAGAAAAAAAAAAAATAAGACGAAAAGAAAGAGAATAGAAAGCAGTGGAAAAAGAAAAAGAAATAAAAGAAAAAAAAAGATGAGAGAACAGAATAAAGGGATAAAATATGAAATTAGAACGCGTGGACCATGGTATTATGGTATGTAGCAACGTACCTCACTACTGGGTGCTTGGGAGGTACGGATGGGTCCATGGGGCTGAAATAACAAAACAAAGGTAGTTGCTAACAAACACTAAACATAACAAATCGTCAAATCAAATTCAGGCAAATTCAGTTCATACGTTTAAGCACCACCATTCTATCACCACTGCACACTTATTGCGAAACATTGGCGAGTTATCGGAGCAACGACGGATCGTACAGCGATAGATGGCATTGATTGAAGAAGTTAATCGAGGCAGGATGTGCTTTGAATTCATTCAAATCACTTCTTTCCCCGCGTTTTCGGGAGAACGTGCATTAAAATGAACGTTAACGTTTAGCGAACTCGTAACGCGCGATGATCGTGATGATCGGTACAAGAAGATGCCCGTCGCGCGTCACGCATCTACTCTTCGAAACAAGCCAAATTTTACGCAACGCCTTTTCTTTTTTCTTTTTTTTTTCACACACTACGAATACGTAGAACAATCCGAGTTCCTTTTGAATAGAGGATTTAGAAATAAATTGATACAACACGTACAACGTAGTTTTAACATATTTATTAATATGAAATTATTACTACTATTGCTTCTTAAAATTATTTTAAATAATATTTCTATTCACTTTCTATCAGCTATTTACTGCCCTCCGTATTAGAAAGATTTCAAGTAAACGCTTCTAAGGTAGATCCGCTAAATAATCAATTTCGATCATCAAAGATTCATCATCGGTGGAAGAGAGAAAAGAGAGAAAAAGAGAGACATAAAAAAATAAGAAAAAAAAAGAAAAAAAAAAGGAAAAAAAGATAAGAGAGAATGCTAAACGATCCTTCGAACGTTTGGACGGAAGTTGGAGTGCAGCAAAGAGCATCGATCATTTACAGATGTGTAATATTGGTAAATCTCGCGTATAAACGTCGTTGAGTTTCGTTTTCTTTACCTCTCCTACCTTCGTTATGCATTACACAACGCGCAACAAGTTCGGGTTGCTTAGATATCGTTTCCCATATATATCTATTCTTTTTCTCGTACACGTCAACTACCACGACTCGTTTGCTGGCCCCAGGAATGCGATTTTTTTTTTTATCTTCCTTCGCCATATTCTACGGAATTCTTCGTACATGCGTTTTACTTCGGAATGGGAATTTTTTCTCTCGATACGACGCGAACGCGTGTCGAAAATCGGAGATTACTAAGCGAGCTAGTTACAGAAAGAAAATTCGATCGTTATAAAGCGACGTAAATATAAGATCGAGGGAAGTGTCCCACGATGTGCGGTTAAATCTCGTTCGATCGGTGAAAATTCGTGGAAAGCAATGAAAGAAGAGAAGCCACTTTTCCAAGCTTCCATCCACTTGCCGTGTCACTCACGCTTTCACTCGTTCGCCCAGTCAATCATTCACTTTCTCCGTCTCGATTTACACACCTCGTGTTACAAATTTTTACCTTACTTTCTTATTCTCTTTTTCTCGTAATTAATCGTACGATAGCTGGTTATTGCACCGTTCACGGTATCTACACACATATTACGCATACTGTTTTCGATCATCACTGAACTCGTATCGATCGTGGAAAAACCGGCGTATTACTTTCCTATCAGCTTTCCTTGTCTTTTCTTTTCTTTTTTTTTTTTTTGTCGGATATTTTTTTTTCTCCCTTTTCATTTTGTAGTAAAAATACGCACGAAATGTATAACGTCGAAAAGAGGAAGGCACGCAGTTTCGATAACGATCTGGTTTTACGCAATATTCGAGATCGTTTGAACGATCGATTATATCTACGAAGGCAACGCTTGGATTTAGCACAGGATACAGCTTTTCTTTTTTTCTTTTTTTTCCCTTTTTTTCCCCTTTTTTTTCCGTTTTCTTTCCTTTATTTCCCTTACTTCGCTTCTTACTCGTATAGGTCAGAAAATAAATGGATATTCACGAAGTAGTTAGCCGCGATTAAAACACGATCCGAATTCTACGCGTATTATCGAGCGTCGCGTTGTTTCGTTAAAATACACGTCCAGGAATAAGGAGGATTAAGGAATACTTCGTTTTTACTCGCGGTTACCGCCGAGGATGACGGTACGAATCGTGCTCCACCTATGTCGGCAGCACGCTTGCGATACAATGATTCTCGTATAAAGAAATATGCGGATGATCGTTCACGGTTTGATCGGTGTTAAATGTTCGATTTAACGTTGCGTATCACTTTCGAATGGGCGAAACGTTCGGTTTCGTTTCATGATCGGCGGTAACAAATCGAGCGAGGAAAATATGGATTCGCGTAACTATTCTCGTCACTGCGAACAACTTATTCGAACAATTTCTTTTCCCTATTTTCATTTCCTCTTCCGCTTTTGTCACTTAGTCCATTAATAATTGAGATCAGTTTTGGAATCAGTTTGGATATCGTACTGCTCTAACGTGTAAGGACACAAAAGTTTATCATTACTTTTTTCTTCTTTTCCCTTGCCTATTTTATTATTATTATTATTATTATTATTATTATTATCATCATCATCATCATCATTATTATTAATATTTCATTATTATTACTACTACTATTATTATTATCATTATTATTATTGTTGTTGTTGTTGTTGTTATTCCTAGTTTATTATCATTATCATTATCATCACTATCATCACTATCATCATTATATCGTCGTCGTCATCATTATCATCATCATCATCATCATCATCATCATCATTATCGTTAATATTATTACTTTTTACCTCTCAATAAATAAGATATTTAGCGGTAAAGAGAAAGAAAATGCATAATCGCGCGTCAGTAGAATTTGCTCTATTCGTTTACGCAATAGCGTAAATACGTAATTCATAAATGGTAGAAAATTTGATATTCCGACGATAAATGGACAACGGATAATTGTCGTCTCGGTAAGATGGACTTGATAAAAAAAATAATGAAAAAAAAAAGAGACATGCAGGGGAAAAAAATATATAATGGAATGCGTTTAATATATGTTACATCGTATTTCGTAGCGATACGGAATCGAAAAAAGGGAAATGCATCATTGCGCGTCGATTGAACAAAATCATCCAAATAAAACAAAGAGAGCATAAGGAACGAACGTCAAATACGTAAATAAGAGAAACAAGAAAAAAAAAAAAAAAGGAAAAAAAAGAAATAGACAATTATTACCGTAAAAATGAAATAGAAAATAAAGGGTACGGAAACTGTATTAACCGACAAAGATGTGCGACGTCTGATATCGATTCTTTGAAAATTCGTCGGCAGTGTCTTGTAACGTTCGACGATCATTAAATTGTCCCTGGTACTTTTCTCGTTTCATGAAATACAGTTTATTTTTACGTTACGAAGCTGTACAAAATACTTTACGAATGCAAATACTGAAATTATATATCGTGGATAATATATTTACATAAATTACACGCATATGTATATCGCGATATACATGTACATATGTATATTCGTATAAAAAAAATGCATTCTCGGTCAGGCAAAAGAATCGATATAAGAATTTTCATTATAGATGATATCTCTATTGCGTAATCGTAAATAAACGGGTTTATATTTTGTATCGAATAAGGATTTGACAATCGCAAAATTAAACAATCTTCACAAGGAAAGAATATGTTGGATATCAACAAAAGAAAAAAGCGAAATGAAAATCGATGTAAAACGTGAAACGAAAAATTGGGAACGATGCGAGTTCATTTTCTTTTCGGTTTTCCGGATTTGCATAGGAACGTCTAAGAGCGGTAACAGCAACGGCAACGAGCTGTCTTACGTTTAATAGCACGGTACTGTTGGTAAGAAAGATTTGAAACATGGAGCATGGTATAACTTTGATAGAGTAGAGGTTCGAAATTATTGTTATCCAACATACTTCCCTAAATTTGTCATCTATTCACACGAAGTTTCTCGGCGCAAGTTTTACGTAAAATTATCAAAGAAACAGAGGAAAGAAAGAAAGAGAGAAAGAGAGAGAGAGAGAGAGAGAGAGAGAGAGAGAGAGAGAGAGAGAGAGAGTAGGATAGAAAGAGAAAAGAAAGTAAAAGGAATACGCTAATATAAGAAGTCACAGTCGGCCAGTTGATCAGACTTTAACTACTGTGCCGGTAAAATGTCTGTATATTGCCGTTGCTTGATATTCAGTGTGCGGCTCGCTCTCATTTCGGCTCGAGGGAAACAAGGCGAGACTTCAGCCTTCACTTAGAAAACCTGTCAACGTACGAAGAATTTTCATGTACTCCATTATCGTTGTGAAATTATCCGTGTGACGTTTGTTAGTACAATTATACCACTTCTATAAGGATTTGGGAATTGATATTCGTACGTCTTCGGTAAAACGAAATTATAAAATATGTTCACGCGATGGACGACGATTGACGAACGTTGTCGAATCATCGACAACATCTCGAACTCGCCGGATAAGACAAATGTTATGATCAACTAATCGGAGCTAAAGTAGACAAACGACAATTACTTTTCGGGAAAATTTCTGAGGCTAGCGGGAGAAAAATACGCCGAGGTTAGTAACTGATACCAATTCGTTTCGTTATCCACGTATTTTAACACGATTTAGTATGATTCTTCCCGAATGATTTTAATCGTGCACTAAATTCACAAGTTTTATCCTAATTTGTAACTTTGACACAACCGATGCGTAAAAAGTCACACTTACACAAGCACTATTTGATGCGTATTTTGCTTAATCGCAAACGCGGCAACGGTAAAAATAACGATGACGGCGGCAGCGACAGCCACGGTAATGGTAACGATAACGGCGACGACGACGACGACGACGGTGACGATGACGGTGACGGTGACGGCGACGGCGACGGCGACGGCGACGGCGACGGTGACGGTGACGGTGACGGAGGCGAGGCGGTGGCGGAGGGGAAGGGTAGCGGGAGGCGGAGGCGGAGAGAAAGGGTAGGGGGAGGCGGTAGCGATGGCGATGACGATAACGATAACGATGTCAGTGTTAGTGAAGATGTCGGTGTCGGTGTCGGTGTCGGTGTCGGTGTCGGTGTCGGTGTCGGTGTCGGTGTCGGTGAGAGTGTCGGTGTCGGTGTCGGTGACGATGACGGTGACGGTGACGGTGACGATGACGATGACAATGACGATGACGGTTACGATTACGATTACGGTGACGGTGACGGCGACGACGACCGTAACGGCAACGGCAACGACTATGATAACAATAACGGTAATGGTAATGGTAATGGTAATGGTAATGGTATTGGTAATGGTAATGGTAATGGTAACGATAACGATAACGGCGGCAGTAATGGTAACGACAACGGTAACTGTAACGATAACGATAACGACAAGGATAACGATAACGATAACGATACCGATACCGATAACAACAACGGAAAGGGAAACGAAAAGGGACAAAGTAATGGTTAACGGTGGTAATAACAACAGTGGGAAGGAAAACGGTGGAAAAAATGATAACGGTGAGAGAGGCAGGACGAAGAGAGGAACGGAATGGATAACAATGACGATGTAGATGGCGATGACGACGACGGAATGGGAATTGGGAATCAAAACGGAAATGGGAACGGAAACAAAGACGAAGCGCGAGATGTAGGGAGTGAGGGTCACGGTAACAATAACGATAACGATAACGATAACGATAACGAAACGATAACGTATAACGATAACGATAACGATAACGATAAGGGTAGTGGTAGCGGCAACGGCAAAAGCGACGGTAAAGGTGACGGTAAAGGTGACGGTAAAGGTGACGGTAAAGGTGACGGTGACGGTGACTCGATAAGGGTAGTGGTAGCGGCAACGGCAAAAGCGACGGTAAAGGTGACGGTAAAGGTGACGGTGACGGTAAAGGTGACGGTGACGGTGACGGTGACGGTGACGGTGACGATAAAGATAACGGTATGCACGCGAATCGCGGGTTTTAAAATCGCGTTACGCGAAACACTCGTTTACATTCCTACCCTGTTTTTTCCTTAAATTTCACTTTCTCTTCTTTCCGTTTTTGTTCTTTTACTTTTCTTTCTTCTTCTTTTCCTCTTCTTCCCGATTTTCTTCTTCTACATTACCAGTTTTCTCGCGAGACGAAAGACGGGAGGGTGAGAGTCGGGCGAACGAGCACATTGTAACTGCGACAACTGGCGAACGCAGCGCGTCAACTACGAAAACAAGTATCTTCTTCCGATTATATTTGTTTGAGAAACGTTCAAAGGGTCGGAACATTCGATAAGGTCGAAGTGTATGCACTCGTACGATCGAACCGAATCGGCGAATGATCGTCGCTGATTATTGTTATCCTAGGTCGAAGAAAAAGAAACGAAACCGACGTACGTTACGATGGATACACGTATAAAAATAGAAAGAGATTAGGTTATGTCTTTAAACGATGAGCGGCATAAGAGTGCACGTTCACTATAGCTGGCAGGCTGAGTTTTAGGAAAGGCACGATTTCGTACGCTAAGTCTACTAAGAGGATAAGGCGGCGGCGTTTGGGACAACGGCTGTGACACGGTGACAGAGAGTGACGGCGACGGTGGCGGCAACGGATCGTTGGATCGTCGCGCGTCAGGAAGACACTTTGCGTTCCGAAAAGATCATTTTAAGATTGCGCGAGGCGAAGCGCGAGGTCGGACGCGAGATTAGCGACGTGGTGATTCGTGCTCCAAACGATAACGGAGTTTCCTAAGAAGTTTCCTTTCGAGACGAACTTCCTTTTCTCAATTTCTCAAAAGCTCGATGATGCGCCACAGAATAACGGAGCCAGAAACCGTGTTAATTCCTTTCTTTTTCTCTTCCCTTCCATTTCCTGTTCTCTCCTTGTCTCCCCCTTTCTCTCCCTCTCTTCTCCTCTCTTCGTCGCGTCTCTTGCCTTTTCTTCTCCTTTATTTCCATTTCCTTTCCGTGTTTCGTTTTACTCGGTTCGTCGCGAGAGTCCAACGGATTGCGCGGTATCCATGGATCGTTGGTCGATACCGCGAATGTCGTTGACATCCTTCCGAGACAATCGAACGTGTGGCGCCGCGTTTGGCTCGTTGGATTTGCTACGTTAACTTTTGCGCTCTCTATTGGTCATCGTTTGACGAAGCTCGAGCAATGCCAAGCTTTAATCGGTTCATGTCCTGTAGCATACAATACACCGGTATACATTAATCCAAGTGTGAAGAATCGAGCGATGCACCAATGGCTATGCTGTGTGTCTCGGCGAACCGGACAATTTTCTCGGTCTGATCGAACAGTTGCGTCTATAGTACGTATCGACGATGCGTACAGTGACCATATCGTGAAAGTAGAAAAGATGTCGACGGTGAGGCGAACACGCTGGATTATTGCTCTCGTTATTCTGTGGCCTTACGGTCCTCGCATCGAACCGTTTACTTTATTCTTTTTTTTTACTTTTTCCTTTTTTTTTTTTTTTTTTTTTTTTCTTTTTTCCCCCGCATACACTTTATCTCTCTACTCTACTCTACTCTACGCGTCCAGTATAACACGCATTGTCGCTTTTCGGATTAACGAATTGTCGTATGCGGCAAGATCAGGGTCCCATGTACAAAGTATAGGTAAAGTACTAAATCAAGGATATGCCTCGCTACAGTCGAGTCAAAAAAGGGATGCACAATGAGTATGCGAGGTATAGCCCGAACTCGAGCTGGCCAAGCGGTATTACTTTCATCCATGAATTCTCAGGGTTTCCTTTCACAACCGGGGGAACATTCGAACACAAAGCAGGTACGATAACGATAACATTCGTCATGAAGGATACAGAACGGACGACGAATACACGTTTTTGGTATATTTCGTTTCTCACGTTGTCGTATTTTCTTTTGTTATTTCTTAAGAACAAGGCGGGAACCTAATGGAGCGGGTTGGTTAAATAGACCGGAAAAACGGCGGGGGAGAGAGAGAGAGAGAGAGAGAGAGAGAGAGAGAGAGAGAGAGAGAAATGGGTAGATAGATCGGGAGAGAAAGAGAGAGGATGGCGAATAGAGATGGAAGTACAAAGAAAGGGGGAGAGAGCGAGAGAGATAGAGCGTGTGCGTAACGTTTCGTCAACGGGGAGAATCCAACTAAAAAGGTAGATACAATAGAAACCTTATGGGACAAAGAAACGGCGAAAACGGCGTAGAAACAAATACAACTACGAGATATATCGTGAATGAGCTACGTTTTTCGTGGCTTTCACTGATAATGGTCGCTGCTCGCTCATCGGATTGCTAACTGAACGTACTATATATAGTCTTTTTTTCTTTTTTTCTTTTTTTTTTTTGTTTGCAGTATATCAAGTATACTTGCATAAGTAGATATACGTTACGTTAAAGACGATACAGAAATGTTTCACGTATCGGTACAGAATTTTCGGAATTACATAGTCATTGTGCATCCTTAAAACAGAAATATCATATCACATGCAAAACGATAGGTTCGACTCGTTTAAACTATTGCAGCATAAATAGTATAAATACAATTGAAAATTGTTCGTTTTACAGGATTATAAGTTCTACGCATGCATCGAGGGCCCACTGCAAAAGCTGTCGTATTTTTCTTTACCGTTTATTACGAACCGTGTTATATCGTATATATCGCATATACATATACGTATACGTATATATCTATACACGTATATATATACGTATATATCTGCCGTATATATACGTATGTATCGCCTAATCTATTGCAAGATGGAATAAACGATATACCGGATTGGCTCTGTACGCGAATTCTATTACACGACGTAAAAATTTATTACGCGAATCGGAATCGAACGTATCGCGCCACTTTATCTTTTTCTTTCCTTCCGTTCCTTCTTCGTTTATACTTCAACATCTTCTTCTTCTTCTTCGTATTCTTCTCGCACTTTTCGAAGAAGGGAGTTGTGCTTTTCGAACCGGAGTGATTAAGCGCGATTAGTTCGTTGCACGAATCGGTTAGAGATTTGCATTTCCGAAAAGAATTTCATCGTTTATCGTACAAGGTTGATCGATTGTCGTCCATCGAAATGTTACGATTAGACACTTCGGCTGTACTTCGATCGTAAGCCAAAGTTATATTTTGTGGACGAACGGTGGTACTTTACTTTACTTTTTAATTTGCTTTAATTTACTTTAATTTACTTTAATTTACTGTAATTTACTGTAATTTACTGTAATTTACCGTAATTTACTTTACTTTACTTTACTTTACTTTACTTTACTTTACTTTACTTTACAGTGGTACATGTACTAGCATGCTGTCGAATACGAGAAACCGTTTGTTCGATGTACGTATAACGAATCGGCAGAACTTACCGTTTGGAGAACCTCGAGGATAACTTGGAGAAGAAGGACGGTCTCGCTAGTGGGCTAATTGCATTTGTGTCCTGTGTATGCGTGTGACCCTGGAAAGTTTATAGAAGGTAACTGTACACGGTAATGCAAAGTCACATGGGGCACGTTCGAGGAACGTGCTCGTCGGCAAATTCGGAAAAACCGACTATCGGCCGTACCCCGCGCGGTATCTCCGTGCTTTTCTTTCGCCGCTATAACGCGTATTACTGGTAAACGATATAGGCTACGTGTATATGAAAAACGTTACGAACCTGAGTATGATTTCGTTGAGCTCTGTTCTGGCCAGAATGGAACGTGCTACGGCTTGGAACATTTCGAGGAAATGCCGGTGTTGTAGGTGTAGCCAGTCTATTGCTTGGAGACACACCCAAGCTAATCGGAAACAAATATATTTCTTATTACATCGAAACCGTTGGGTACGACGCGTATCTATCGGTGCATATACGTATATACATGTGTACTTATGTATATACATATAAATAATATTTGCTTTGCCCGTGTCGATTCTTTGCTATCGAAATTTGTGCAATTTAAACGATGCAAAAGATTCTTCGTTTCTCTTTTGTATATCTTTTGTTAGAAAAGAAGCAGAAGACAGGATGCAAAATAAAAGTAGGATGTAAAGTAAAACGTTCACTTCCGTGCGAATTCCTCCGTGAGGTTCAACGGGTGGTAGTTGTAAGAGTAGATAATGCACAAGCAATTTTTCTATGTCTTGCAAGACAAGCTTCGACAGTTTCAGCTAAGAAAGCGGAATTTTAAACAAATTAGTTTACTTTGGCTAATGAGAGTTAAATGATGGTAGTCGAGTATAGAGAATGTACTGAAACAGTTTGCGTTTGTTTGCGTATATGCGTCGATAGGACGTACGGCTATTTCGAGTCGGTTCCTTCTCTCTCGAGTTAGTTAGTTAGTTAGTTAGTTAGTTAGTTAGTTAGTTGCATCTGCGCACACGATGAGACTCGTTGTTGGTCAGAGACGAGAAAGAATGGGCCTGTTCGGGAATCGGAGATCGCTACGCGCGTACTGTGCACGGTGTATGAAAAATTTCGTTTCCAACGATAGCCAAACGATCGCGACGATATCGGGATCGTCGGGATCGTCGCGATCGTCGCGATATCTGCACGTTTCAACGTTATACCGTCATGCGATCCTCTACACCTTCGTCCAGACTCCCGAGAAGATACGCGATCACGAGGTACACGCGATTCGTCGCATCGGGCACGCGTGGTTCACGTTAAACCGTATATATTCGCGCGTATACCATGCTTTCCCGCGAATCGTACAAGCGACTAACCCGGAGCAGCGAGAATACGGAACGGTGTTGGCCAGTTCGTGTGTGAACACGGTGATTGTAATCGTAGCGGAGAACTATGTGCGAGAAACGAGGTAGTCGGGATAATGAAGATAAAAATGTGACCAAAGCCAATGATCGGAATAGAGAAACTAATAACGTGGTAGTCATGCAAAATAGAAAGAATAAATGAAAGAGAGAGAACAAAGGAGATTACGAATAAATGACCAGAAACTATCCTAGAGAAGCTACGTTATATGACGTGAACGAGACACGTTGTTCAACGCTGTGCAGCGTTTTTACGCGTTTCCTTCGAAACACGGACGCGGGACAAATTCCAGTTGCCCTAAGAAAGTTAGTGGCCCAAGAAGGAAATAAATAAATGAACGAATGAAAAAATGTATTCGAATATCTTTCGCAGTATAGGATGCTTCAATAGTCTAGCGTAGAGTTCTACCGAGCGAGACCACGTCGAAATTGTTACGCTCCGGCGCGTATCGGTTTCTCGCGCGGTGTAACGTGCGCATCGCATCGTGTCGTATCGTGTCGTATGAATCGCGTAATCGTAGGTCATCGATAGATCGTACGGTAGACTGTTGCCGCATATCTAATAGAGGAATGTATACAGGTTGGCTGATAAGGCTCTGAGGACCTGTACCTCTGTCTAAGAGGGTCAGCAGTGGCGAGTAAGGAGTTGTGGGCGTTGCGTGGTTGAGGGTCCAGTAGTGAATGGTCGCTGGGGGGTACGCCACTCGAGGAACGATGACCTGCGCTGATGCTCGCAGACTTGGTGTGACCCCGCGTTGGTCTAGTGCCCTCGCCGAGGCTGTGTACAAAACTAATCAGCAAACTGCCCGGCCCTACTTTTCTACGCTTCCTATAGCTATTCTCTTACATCGCATTCACGCCCCCACCCCCACCCTCCCAGCCCCCCTTTCATTCTCTTTATCTTTTTCTCTTTTTCTTCTTCCTTTTCGTTTCTTTACGCGCGACTTTAACCTTCTCGCCCAATTTCTCTCCTCGTTTTACATATCCATGTACCAATCTCGTTTTTCCTTTTCGTCTACGTATCGGAATTTCGCAATCAAAATTGCGTTATTCCGATACTGCGTGTTTTCACTTGCCGTTTCAATGATATACAACATCGACAGCTGTTCTTTCATAATCTATTCGGAAGGGTGGGAAAGAAAAGAAAGAGAGACAGAAAGAAAGAAAGGAAAGGATGATGAGGGAATTCGAGCGAATGGCAGAGAGAGAGAGAGAGAGAGAGAGAGAGAGAGAGAAAAGACATGGGTGTGCAAGAAAGGGAAATCAAGGAATCAATTCATACCGGATGTTGTCTCGCGTGTTCAAACATCTACGCTCTGATCGTACTATGTATGTACACGTATATGTGACATATAGGCGTGAACGAATTTATCGAAAACTATGGGGAACAGGGTGTCGTACTATCGGGAGGACATGGGCGGATTAAGGTGAATGGATGATAAATGAAAATTCCATCTCGCGTTACCAACAAGTTTAGCACGCGAAAAGTTCTACGATAAGGGAAACAGAATGTGACGCTAAAACATAAATAGTGACGTATGTATGATGATGTTAATGGCTGTTTTTATACACACACGCTGGTAAATCTAGACATACGCTGGTAAAAAACAGAGTAAAGAGATATGTGAATGTAACTGTGATCCGGTATCATTTTAGCAAGCACTTGTATATGTATACACGTTCGATTAGACTATCTGTTTCGGTAAATCTGTCAAGCCATAAAGAAAGTGATCTGCAATGAACGATTGGCAGGCAGCAGCCAACATGCTAGAGCAACGCAACAAACAAAGAAACTCCCTGGGGCTTATCATGACAGATTTTTGTTATCGTTTGTCCGCTTTTTTCCATGTTGTTCATTAAAGTAAGATTCTATCACCTATGGTTAGTAGTCGGTACAACGAAAACTGTATTGTTTAGTCAACAACGAAACATCGTGTAACGTATATACGATTACGAGCTATGCGTATTCGTGTGCACGTTAAAAAGAAACGCACTCGTTCGATCGATGCAGATGCTGGATCGTTTTCCTCGCTATTTCCAATATTTACGAAAGAAACGTCTCGACGTCGCTTTTCCGTGTCGTTGTACCACGACGTGAGAGAACGCGAGGAAAAAACGGATCCAGTATCTTCTTCGCGTTACGACGAAGAAAATTTTCCCCTTTTCTTCGATTTATAGTAAGAAAAAAGGAAAGAGAATGTTTAGGTCGATATGTACGATCTGACAGAAAAAAAGAGAAAAAAAAAAAAAAAAATCAAAAAAGAATCGGACATCACTATACCTGGGTGCATCGTTGGTTCTTTCGGTAGACGAGGAGGACGTTTTCGCTTGATCATAGGAGATGGTACTACGTCGACCAACAGAACCAGGGGCAGGTGAGGTAAGAGGCCGACCACCACCTACCCCTGCATTCATCGTGTTGCTCTTGCCTGCCCATGCCCTACCACCGGGACTTGTACCCACGCCTAGAATGAACATTGTCACTGCAAGCCTCATTAGATATAGTTCAACACAAAACAAAGCAGCGTATGGGGGGGGGGCGGGGAGGGGGGAAGACACAGTGTACGTGTAAGTATGCACGTTGAAACGCGTATAGATACGATCGCACAACGTCGTCTCATTTGCTTTCGTCTATAAGGGAAACGAACATTTTCTCTCTTGTCATTCCACGATTGATCGATTAACCGATTAATCGAGGTAATAAACGGTATGGATTCTAGGAAAAATTTTCTATGCCGAAAGTAAAGAGAGGCAGATACGACGCTGATATTTTCTGCGATCTACGATCGTAACTTGTTTTTTAACTCTAAATCAATTCGTACGTAACGGGTGTAAATAGATACAAATGGATCGACATTAAGGTCGATGCAATCACGCGACACGAATTTTCCTTTTCGAGAGAATTCGCGAAAAAGAACATGACCAATGTCGTCGTGTTTTGACTCTATCGTTTCTCGTATCGAGAGTACGATAATTACTGTGATCTAGAGTTAGCGTTTTCGCGTCGCATCGTTGTAACGTCCACGATGTTGGAAACACATGTAACGTGGCACAAAAAGAAATTGACAAAAAGAGAAGAAAAAAAAAAAAAGAAAAAAAAAGGAAAAAAAAGAAGAGAAAAAAATTGGAAAAAAAGAAGAGACGAGAAAGTAAAAATGACAAATTATTAAACGTTTCAATGTATTAGGGTACGAATCACGGCAACCTTATCCAAAGCAGATATATATATTCTTGCTGAAGCCTTACACAATTGTAGCACAGCAAAAAACAAGTGGACAAATATCGATTGAAATCACGTTGGTAAAAGTGAGGGTATAACGAAAAAAACTCACTGGTATCTAATTGGCCAGGACTGTTTTTAGGGGCCGATGGTCGGCTCGCAGAGACGCGAGCGGTATTTTCCTTGATCGTGGCTGAATCCACGGTATTTTGTCTCTTAAAATTACTACCGCTGCTTCCAGTCACCGTTACACCAGTCGTAGCAGTCGCGTGATTATGGTTCGTTGCATTTCCTGGGCTCGGTGCTCCTCCTGATAAAACAAACGTTGTTCACGAAACAAGCACGGGACCAAGCACGCGCGTAATACGCGACTCGAGGCTTAAAAACGTTACTAATCCTATGAATACCCTTGCAATTGCCAAATCTTTGGCACAGGGAATATTAAAAATCGTGTGGGGAATTCTCACTGAAACAGACACAACACCGATTTAGTTCGGATGTTGCATAGCATTTATTACAATAAGCACGTTTTTACCTAGATATCTCTCTCTCTCTCTGCTTCGTTCTCGCTCCACGAGTTTTGCGTTAACTCGATCGAGCGAGGCCATCCGCCGGTTCGGATTAACGTAGATTATCAACTTTTAAGTATAATTCGAATTTAATTCGGAGACAACGTTTAACGAGGAACAAACGTTTACTTACGATGCGTTTCAAGACCGGACGAAACTCGTCTGTTTGGTTTTGGATTGCTAGCGGAAATACTTCTGTGAACACCTCTATGCGACGGACTCTGCACGGCGCCACCCGTTCCTCCTCCGCTTCCACCTCCGCCACCTCCACCGCCGCCACCCGTACCAGCTTGTGGTGGAATGTTACGCAGCGACAATGAACTGCCTGATCGCGAGCCGTCAGATTCAGGCTGCGAAAAGAATAATATTAATTCCTATTCGTTGGTCGATCGCGTCAGTCTGACAGACGTTTACACGAAATCGTCGGTTCTCCTTTTACTCACATCAGTTGTCTTTCTTCCTAAAAGTAAGTACGTGGCGAACACGTCATCGTACTTTGCTTGTCCCAAGGAATCTTCTATTTCGCTTCTCGTATACCCCATACTAGCCAGGGCCTCTAAAACAAACAGATGTAGCGGCATAGTCACAACCACTAAAAGTATTAAAATTACAAGGTCGAATAGATACGAAAGACGCGTTGACTACTGCGTCATCCGTTTCTAAACGTCTAACGATGCAAAAAGAAAAGAAAGAAAGGGAAGGTTTCTAAGAAAAAGTCGGTGCATTGCTGTGAGAAAATAAAAATATGCATTCGCTGACACGACTCTTGTACTATTAAAGCTACACGACTACTACGATTATAATACTATCATTCTGTTGCTACTGCTATTGCTATCGCTATTGCTATTGCAATTGCTATTACTAACTATCGCAAACACTATTACTATTACAATTATTATTACTACTGCGCATCGTTTGGTGCACACATTGAAATTCGCAGCTAATTCGTAGGCGGTAACGGTTGACAAATCGTTTTTGGTTTAGCGATCAATCGTGGCTGAACGAAAGATTCGTACAATGTACACACGACAACGTATAGCATGTTCAATTTGGAACGGTATTACCTGATGCGACGTGACGCGACGCTACGCAACGTGGCAACAGTATGGTTGAAAATCATGCAATTTTATATTTTACATAGAAACAATAAGTAGTAAGTGTTATGTACATACTGGCAGACTCACCTATCCTCTTGTGGTCTTTATAATCAGGTTCAGGTTCTAAGTACGGTTTTAGTTCATCGTCGTCGTATCCCGTGTTCATCCACCTGTCTTTCATGATAGTCTACAAGCAGG